>NC_134897.1:22664864-22719864 GCF_041734735.1 Babylonia areolata | reverse complement strand
CTTACTTTATTGCATGGACGAATGACATGACAATTGAACCATCCTGGGTTCTTATTCTGCGTTCTTGGGCTGCAACTCCCACGTTCTCGTTCACACACACACACACACACACACACACACACACACACATATATATATATATATATATGTGTGTGTGTGTGTGTGTGTGTGTACTGTGTACGAGTGGGGTTTTACGTGCATGACTGTTTATTTCTTCTTACCCTGGCATGAAGGCAACCATACTCCATTTTAGGGTGTGTGTATGGTTGATATGTTTTTGTTTCCGTAGCACACCGAACGTCGACATGGATCACGGGATCTTAAACGTGCGCATTTGATCTCCAGCATGCGTATTCACGGCGAAGGCACTATCACTTTCGCACTTGTTCTGACTTGGGAGATCGCGGGGAAAATCTCCATCCTTGATCCACCAGGCGCCGTGACGAAGATTCGATCCTTGTACTCTCAGGTTGAAAAGTCTGAACACTTTAACCGCTTGGCTCACGCGCTCGTCATCCTGAGTCCTGAGGCCCCCTCGCCCACTCTCACTCTCTCAGTTTCTGTGTCTGGTCACTATTAACTAACTCAGTACGGCCAGTCCTCTTTCTTCTCTACACAGACCCCTCGGATGTCCAGTAGGCGTCTGAATGACCCAACCTTTAGCTTCCGTCGTCAGAATTGTGGTATTCTTTGTCAACATTCACCTCTTCAGTATAAGAGCCTTCCGCTTGCAATATTTTGATGGTGGTAATTGGGGTGAAACGCTGTTTACGTCGTCTCTTTCGCCGTTCGTATGGAGAGAGTTAACTTCATATTACTTCGTGTGTCCTCACTTATCAGTGGAATTAATTCCTATTTTATTGTAGCTGCAAAATCTTGCCTGTATCCTCCCCACTAACTCACCCACAAGTCAATAGAACCTTTTGTTTGATGACATTAGAATCTTCAAGTGTCTGGCCCCTGGCTTTGTGTGTAAGTTGTCAGTGACTGAAGATTAGTTTCCGTTCATTATGGAATGTCCTCATCGTGGTAATTTATGACAATAATTGATTCCCCAGCGAATTTCCGTCCGAGATCGTGCAGGTTTTTTGTTTTTTTTTGGTTTTTTTTTTTGTTTTTGTGCATTGATGTATTGAAATTCGAGAAAAGAAAAGTTTGCTTTCAAAAACAAAATTCATGAAGATGGCAAATGTCAGCTTGAAAGATACCTTCACCATTAATAATAATAATGATGATGGTAATAGTATTTATATAGCGCTGAATCTTGTGCAGAGACAAATCTAAGCGCTGTCACACCAGTCATTCACACGCATGCATTACTCTAAAACTGAAGAAACTGAAGACAAGGAAGAGGTAGGGAAGGTAGGCTATCTTGTGAAGAGGTGGGTTTTAAGACCAGACTTGAAAGAGCTGAGTGCGGAGACCTGAGAAGCCAAACTTCATAGCTTCTAGTTTCGAAGAGTATACCGAGGTAAGAGGTGGTTTTATATATACTCTCACCGTAAAATTACCAGGCAATTTTATGGATTACTTTTACGTGCTTTGAACGTTTGTTTGCACTTTGGACATTTTACATTGCATTCGCTACGTGAGCGTTGCTAACACAGATCAGTTATTAGTTACATTTCATATTTATGTATGTTTATTAAATTGTATTGGTTATTTTTCATGTTTATGTTTTCATTTTTAGTTGTAGCGTATTTTGTGTGTTTGTTTGTTGTTTGTATGTTCGTAATTCTCCATATCCTTAAAAGGATGGCAGTTTTTTGTTGTTTTTTGTTTGTTTGTTTGGGGTTGTTTTTTTTGTTTGTTTTTTGGTTGTTTGTTGTTGTGGTGGTGGGGTTGTTTGTTTGTTTTTTTTTGGGGGGGGGGGTTACTGATTTGAATACTTACAAAGTCTGATGGAGGGGGGAAGAAAATTCTGGCAAGTGTGGGATTCGATCTCTTACGCTCGGATTCTCCGGACATGTTTTCACTAGGCCACCACTCCACATTAAATCACACCTTGAATGTTGTCTGGCAGGTACTGGAGAAAATGTGACCAGGGTGTACCGAGTTCCTCCATGCTTATGCCTTTATATAGTATTGTTTAGGACGGAGGACTGGGTGTAGAAATAAAGAATATTGCCTTGTCTAGTCTTGTCTTGTCTCTCTCCCATACCCCTCTGTCCCTCCCTCGCCCCTTCTCCTCTCTCTCCCTCTCATTATATCCCTCCCATCCCCTCTGTCTCTCTCCCCTCTCCTTCTCTCTCCCCACTCTCTCTCTCTCTCTCACTCTCTCTTCTCTCTCCAACCGTCTTGGAAGGACCTGTTGTACCTGTCTGAATGGAGTTTTTTTGTTAATAAATCTTGTTGCCCCTCTTCATACGGGAGCTAGGGCCTTCCAAACGAGTAAGATATTTTTAGTCTTGAATTTCTCTCAACGTGTGTGTGTTTTGTATCTGTGTCTGTGTCGGGGATGGGAGGGGGAACGCAGAGGGGGGGCGGTGGGGGGGCGGCGTGGGGAGGGGCACAAGCACCTGAGACAAGTTGTAAATTACGACAGTGAAAGTACATTGCACAGTCTGTTACACAACATCGACGTCTTAGAGATGAGGAAGGTTGAAAGGTATGTATTCTGCGCACTGAAACTTAGAGATGAAACCCTAATTCTGAGATGTCCGGTGGGTGTGTAAATTCTGACAACGCATTAAGAATATTTGTTTAATTTTCTGTTTGTTGTTTTGTTCTTTATTTGCATATGTCCCTTACCATACCTCCTTTCTAGAAGAACTCTCTCATCTTCTGTGACTTTTTTGAAAATGTCATTTCCTTCACGTACATGCCACAGACAAAGCTTCTATACATACTACTGACTGCCGTCTTCGAGCCGAGATGGTTGGTTTACAGGACCATTGGAGAAGGTAAAGGAATGAACAGTGTTGATTTATTTGGCCCCCAACCCCTTCTCCCACACTCCCCTCACCCCTGTCCCACACACTGATGTGACACGCCCCTTTTGAGTAGGGGTCGGTGGCCTTTGCAAATGAAATCACTGTCAGTGTGCGTGTACATAGTTGACGACATGAACTGATTCCCCAGTGCTTTTTCCCACGTCAGGTTGTAAGTTTTGTACACCGATGTCTTCAAATTCGAGAAAACGTTTCCTTTCAGTGTAGTGGATTGATGGCCTAGAGGTAACGCGTCCGCTTAGGAAGCGAGACAATCTGAGCACGCTGGTTCGAATCACGGCTCAGCCGCAGATATTTTCTCCCCCTCCACTAGACCTTGAGAGATGGTCTGGACGCTAGTCATTCGGATGAGACGATAAACCGAGGTCCCGTGTGCAGCATGCACTTAGTGCAAGTCAAAGAACCCACGGCAACAAAAGGGTAGTTCCTGGCAAAATTCTGTAGAAAAATCCACTTCGATAGGAAAAACAAATAAAACTGCACGCAGGAAAAAATACAATAAATGTGTGGCGCTGTAGCATAGCAACGCGCTCTCCCTGGGGAGAGCAACCCGAATTTCACGCAGAGAAATCTGTTGTGATAAAAAGAAATACAAATACAAATAAAGGAGGGGAAACATAATAAAGATGGTAAATGTTTGTTAGAAAGAGTATAACTTAGCAATTAAAATGGTAAGTTTATTTTCACAGAACTGCCTTCGATGAGTATACCAATGTAAGAGGTTGTTGTTTTATTTTATTACTTTCTGCCGAAATATTCCTAAGCGGTTTTGGTATGTTTTGAGCATGTGTGTGCATTTTTTTTTTTTTTTTTTTTTTTTAGGATTTTACATTGTATTCGCTACGTGAGTGTTGTTGATACAGTTCGTGTTGTTGCTTTTTTGCTTCTTGTTGTTGTTTTTGTTTTGTTTTGCTTTTTTGTTTGTTGTTGTTTCGTTTTGTTTGTTTTGTTGTTTTTCTTTTCTTTTTTTTCTTCTTTTTTTTTTGGGTGGGGGGGGGGGGGAGGGGGTTATTGTTATTTTTTCATGTTTAGTGGTGAAAGGGATGAACAAAGGAAATCAAATTTTGAAATGTTGTGTGTGTTGCGCACGGCAGGTGCTGGATGACTGGAAGTACGTGGCCCGCGTGCTGGACCGCCTGCTGCTGTACATCTTCCTCACCGTCACCATCAGCGGCACCATCGGCGTCCTCATGAACGCTCCCCACATCCTCGAGTACGTGGACCAAGACAAGATTATGGCGGGACTCCTCAAATACATCGCGGAGAGAAAAGGGGGGTAGTCCGGAAGTCCGGCAGTCAGTCAGCAAGTTTGTTTTCAGTGAGGACGAGGAGGCGTGGATGCCAGGACTGTTGTTGTGTGGGCGGCTTGGGGAGGGGGATGGAGAGGGGGTGGATGAGGGGAGGGGCAGGGAGGGGGGGCGAGGTTGAGGGGAGCTTTGGGGGAAGGGTTGGGGAGGGGGGGTGGAGGCGTGGTGTGGCTGCAAAAAAAGAAAAAAAGAAAAAAAAAGATAATATATCATTATGTTGGACTGATTTGAGATCGGTGCGACGTCTCCCGGCTTTTTTTTTTTTTTTTTTTTTTAACTCGTGTGTGTTTTGTTGTTTTTTGTTTTTTTTGTTTTGTTTTGGGGTTTTTTTTGGGGGGTTGTTGTTGTTGATGTTTTGGGTGGGGGGGTTTTTTCACCAATATTTTCATCGCCAAAAATGTGGCTTCGGAAACGAGTTACGGGGGAAAGAAAAAAAAAGCACACGCTCACACAAGTTCGAATATTCTTGAAGAAGAAAAAAAAAAGGGGGGGGTTCATAAAGATTGAAAGGAGGGGGGTGGGCTTGTGTGGAAAAATACTACCACCACCACCACACTAATCTGAATAGTTTGGAAGGGGAAATGACTTGAGAAAGGTTGGGGGAGTGAGGAGCATGGAGGCAGGGCGGGGGCACAACCCCCACATGTGGATATGCGGAAAGAAAATGTGGAGTTATGAAAACCTTTGATTTTCTGTATGTTTGTTTGTTTGTTTTGTTTTGTTTTGTTTTTTTCCCCACATCAGGATATGCGAAAAGGGAATGTCGAGTTAGAAAACCTTTGGGGTTTGGGTTGTTTGTTTTTGTGTGTGTATTTGTTTGTTTGTGTTGTTTTTTTGGGAGGGGGGGGTTGTTGACAACCTGGAACAACAGAAGATACGTGGATGTCAGAAAGAACTGAGTAGGGTTTCGGGAGGAGGATGAAGAATAGAGGAATGGATGGGGAAAGATCTTCGATTTCAATCCACCCCCACCCTCACCCCCCAAAATTGGAGTGTGTGTGTATATATATAGATATATATATATATATATATATATATATATATATATATATAATTTTTGTTTTTTAAGGCTGCATTTTTTGGTAAAAACCTCACAAAGGAAATCAGGTTTATATTGGTTTTTGTCTGTGTGTTTTGTTGTTGTTGTTTTTGGGCATGCAGGCGAATGATTTTTTTTTCTTTCCAACCCCTTCATTTGAGAGAGAGAGAGAGAAGGCTTTAAATAATCTTCAAATTTCAGTAAATCGAAGGTTGAGCCCCCCCCTTTTTTAGGGCTCATCGACAAACACCTAAAACAGAAAAGTGAAAAAGAAGGGGAAAACAAAAAGAACGAAAAACCATTTCAGTGAGGAGGCTGTCTTCGGAACCGTTCCAGTAATGTGGTTTTGTGGGGTTTTTTGGGGGGTGGCAGGTGTGATGACTGCTGATAACACCTGTGCCCAGTGTGATTTGTTTTTCTTGGTCGTTTTTTGGTTGTTTTATATGAGGTGATGTTGATGCTTGAGACGATTTTTTTCTGCCCCCCCACCCTCCCTCCTCCGAACCCCAGACCCTATCCCCCCCCCGCGCCCCCACACCCAACCCCCATCCCTTCTGCCCCAAGGCTCTCCGATTATGCTGTCAGTATGTGAGTTAGTAGGGTGTGTGTTTTGTTTGTTTGTTGGGGGGTGGGGTGGGTGACGGTGGTGTGGAGACAGGTGAATGAGTGCATCTGTGGGGTGTTTTTTGGTGGACTCTTTGGATCACCTTTTTTTCAGTAGACTTAATCACTGTTAAAACTTAGGTCTGGGGTAAACTAGTGTGTGTGTGTGTGTGTGTGTGTGTGTGTGTGTGTGTGTGTGAGTGTATATGTAGTATGTGTATGTCCGTGTTTAATGTGTTGTGTGTATGTGTGTGTTTTACGCTTGGATATCACCTTTTTTAAAATTTACTTAGAGCATTAGAACTTACAATGATTGATTATGTGATGTGTTTGAGATATATATATATATATATATATATAGTGTGTGTGTGTGTGTGTTTGCGTGTGTGTGTGTGTGCGTATGATATATTTATTTGGGTTGCAGTGCATGCGTGCCCTCTCGCGCGCTGATGTGTGTGTATGAGAGAGAGAGAGAGAGAGAGAGAGATGGGGATTGCCATGCGTGTGTTTGACTCGTAACCAGCTGATCAGGGATGGTGTGCAGTCCATGTACAGTACTGGTGATCCTCTGGGGACGTGAAGGCTGCTTTCCCTTTCTCTGTGGTCGGACACACAAATCAGAAAGACTCCTTTTTTTATATACTTTCTCTCTCTATCCCTTTTTCTTAAAGCACTTATGTGGATTTTTTGTTTATTTTTGTGGTATTGTCAGCCTGCTTGGATCTAGATCCAGTGGGAAGAGAGAATGGGTTTTGGAGGTCTGCTTTTCATTCATCTTTACCCACCCACCCACCCACACCCCAAAAAAGTTCCAGACGCCGGCGATACAAAATATGGAAGGTCTAGTGTTAGCCAATAGGCCTTTGTAAAGAAACCTGTTTCCAGGTTATAACAGTGGTTTCGTCTGTGTTTGTAGGTCCTCAAGAATCATCTTGTCATTTAAAGTAAAAGGTCGCTTTTTTTATGAACTCATCTGTACAGAATTGACAGCTGCTTGTTAATCTTCTTTTTTACCAGAACATAGCGTTAGAACAGTGTGTCACACAAGGAAAAATGTTTTCGTTGCAGACTTCTGCGTTTAAAGGACACATTCACTTACTTCTTTTAAATAAACAAATTGTTTTAAAAAGTTGCTGAAGAGTCGACAAAAGAAAAAGGTTTTTTTTTCTAAAAGAAGAATTTCAAGCTACTACTGTCGTTTTCATAAGAAAATTGCTATTTTTCATCCAATCGAAACGTTCTACTGCCGCTTGCTTCCAATGATTCTGGAAATACAGGCTTTAAAGCGATGGAGGACACGGTGGATGTGAATTCACCGCCCAGACAGCTGTAAAAGCCTGTGGGACTTAACCTTTTCCTAACCAAGGACGCATACTGACGATTGTCATTCACCAATCAGCTTTTTCTTGATTAATAACCAACAACCGTTTAACGACTTTACAGACAGTAGGATTGTTTTGTGTATTATTCCAGAAATCACTAGTGGATGGATGGTAGGGGGTGGGTTGGGGGAATATTGGACGTGCACGGTTTTTTGATTAAGTTGGAAGAATCATGTCGATGAAGACATTTCGGGGTATGACTGACTGACAATCTGACCAATCAGAGACAGAGAGGACTGAAGGGTGAACTGGAGAGTACAACCAAGGGTAGGGGTAGGAATTCTGTTTATATACAATGTGGACGTGACGTCCATAGGCGTATGTCGTCTGTTCCTCACACACAGCTGGAAAAAGCACAAAACCAACACAGGTTGGTCTGGCCAGTGAGGTTATGGAAAGGGTTCAGTTCTTTAAAGTCTTGTATATTTTTTCATGATATTTAATAACCCTTTCTGGTGTGTAGAACAGCCAGCTTTCATATTCTAAAATAGATAAATGAAAACAACAAACCCGCTGTCGATTGGTAGTGAACCGTCTCCTGTTATCCATCTCTCGGGGAAGCTCCATTGCTGAAAGGAAAATGTACAGTGTTTTGTTATCACCAGAGGAAAATTACGCTGTTGCTGCTGGTTAAATGTTCGGGGTGGGAGGAGGGGAATGAAGAAAAAAAGAGAGAGAGAGAGAGAGAAAAAAAAAAAAGTTTGCGACGAAAATTTCCATTGTACGATGTTTGCTTTCAGTCATTCCCAAGGCGATGTCATCAGAGTTGTCTGTCACGCTCATGTTTTGCTCGTTGCTGGTTGAAGAGAGTTAAGTCTCTTCCATAAGATGTTTGCTGTGGGAAGCTTGACCGTTTCGTTTGTAGAAAACAGGCGAGGATAGAAAAAAAAAGTGAACAAATCACGTTTCTTCAAAGAATCGTTATTTTTCGTTCCTTGTACGGTGGAACTCCACGAGATCTGGGAACCACCTGCTGCACTGCGGACCGGATTTATCATCTGACAGCATGACCTGGGGAACGCAGAAGAATGAATGAATGAATGAATCTTTAATGGGTAAAGAATTAGGCACAGTAAAGGCCTTTTTACAATTCTGCCCATTTAACAACACAAAACATAAAAAATAAAGAACGAACGACACAAAACATAAAAATAAAGAAATAAACTGAAATAAAATAAAATAATAAGAACGACGAATAAGAATAGGAACTTGAATAGTCTATTAAAGGTAACAAAGCGATGAAAAACTGGAACAATTGGTACATTACATGTACGTAGGTACTTACACACACACACACACACACACACACACACACACACACACAATCACACACACACACACACACAAAATTATAAAACAAGCAACAAAAACATACGTACACATTCACGCCCACACACTCAAACACACACACGCACTTACTGTTCACACATACACATACATTCAATTTTTCATTCATCATGGCATGGCAGCTAGTGGACTGAGTACAAGCAAGCATTTGCAAGAAGAAGAAGAAGACTATTTCCTTGGGAAAAGCGATGCTCGGGGGATTCCTCAAGACACAAATACTGAGCAATACCGATACCCATGTTTGTTTTTCGTCAGAACTGCACTGGATTGGAACAAAGTTCCATAAGGTGCTGTGACAACCTCCTCAGTTGGGGTCTTCACAGTCGAGGGTCCCAAGTTGTCTCTCAGACTGATCTGCTTTGCGCGACCCCAGTTTCCGTCGAGACAAGATCCAGTGGTGGCTTCTGCGATGTACCAATCCAGATCAAGAACCAGAAAATGTCTAAGGGAGATGTCATGAGCCCTGTCTTTAGTTTAAGTCCACACCATGTGAAAACGGCGCTGATTGTTCAGTAGTCTACAGGGCCAAAAAATAAAATAAGATAAAATAGAGCCATTAGCATTGCAGATTTGAGGATTGAGTGCAGTCTGCTTTTAAAACGGCGTTACTTCATGAACCCATGAACTCAGAGTTGATATAGATGCTTGCTTATTTTTTACCAGAACACAGAATTGATAGATGCTTGCTTATGTTTTTTTACCAGAAGATAGTTTCACCACACTGTGTTACAGTCTGATGAATGGGAAAGTGCGTGAGCATGGCTGCTGGCCCAAAGAGGCGGTCTGTTCCAGCAGTGCTTTCTTCGTGTCTGGCTGTCTGACAGCGCTGTTTGGCCGTGTTCACATGTCCCGTTCTGTGCAGCTGCTGATTTAGGAGCATTCGGTGGATATTCTCACATCTACGTTGTCGGGCCAGTATAAATCGTGGGGTAACGTGTTCGGATCAGTTTTAGACCATGATGAACACGCATTCACTCATAGACACACACACACACACACACACACACACACACACACACAGTCCCCACGCACGCACCCGCGCGCACACGTTCTCGAAATATGCAAATCTACATAATATGTGCATCTATGCTGGCGCTGTGTGTGTGTGTGTGTGTGTTTGTCTGTCTGTCTGTGTGAAAGTGCGGGAGTCGTGTCATGACCACCACAGCCTGCCGCGCACATTCATAACAGAATGATGGAAACATGGAAGAGAAAAGTGTGAGGAAGAATGAGAATCTTGAAGAACAAGGCAATACGTATGCAATGCTGCATATGTACCAAATGTGCACCGATGTTAACTGCAGGTTGTTACTTTGTTTCTCTCTCCCTCCCTCCCTCCTCCCTCCCTCCCTCTCTCTCTCTCTCTCTCTCTCTCTCTCGCCCCATTATGAACCACCACCCCTTTGACATGGGCAGAAGGCCTGGTTCAATACAACATTGTCTTGTCCCCTCTTTCTCTCTCTCTCTCTCTAAATTTTTATTTGCTTGTGAAATGAAGAAATGAATGGCGAACTGAAGCAAATAATGGACCTGCTAAATTGCCAGGACGTGCGCGCTCACATCCATCCATCTTTCGCTCCCGTGGCACCAAACACACACACACACACACACACACACACACACACACACACACACAAGCCTGCACAAATGCACCCACTCACAGATGCGACGCACGCACTAAAACACGCTGTTGCATGCACACGCGCGCGCGCGCACACACACACACACACACACACCATTTACAGAGACAGTCAAACACACAATCTTTCATTGTTTTGTTCATAAAAAAGAGGAAGAACAAAAGTGAAATCTTGCCCTGTTTGTGTGTGAGGTGTGGGGGTGGTTTTCTTTTTGTTGTTGTTGCTCATTTTGTTTCTGTTTGGTTTCATATGTCTCGTTACTTTCGCTTTAAACTGAATGAAAATACTTGCACAAGGACAATCCTTCAAGTAGCATCACCCTTTGCACCTCTGCAGTATGAACTATTTCAGTGCAGTGAGCACAATATGAACGAACTACCCAAGCCATATTGTTGCTTGTTTTTTGTTCCTCCGGCTCAGATCGAGGGCTGACTCAGGGCTCCCACAACAAGAATGCAGTGTGAGAACACCACCAAGTATACACGGCCGGTTGACAAGAAAGGATTTATTCTTATTGTTATCAGCACTTGTTACGATTTCTTCATAATGAAGGAAAAGCTGACGATGATTTATCAACGTAGTCACCACTTGTTACGATTTCTTCAGGATGGATATCAACGTAACCAGCACCTGTAACAATTTCTTCATAACTAAGGAAAAGCTGATGATGATTTATCAACGTAGTCACCACTTGTTACGATTTCTTCAGGATGGATATCAACGTAACCAGCACCTGTAACAATTTCTTCATTACTAAGGAAAAGCTGACGATGAATTATCAACGTAGTCACCACTTGTTACGATTTCTTGAGGACTGATGAATATCAACGTAACCAGCACCTGTAACAATTTCTTCATAACTAAGGCAAAGCTGACGATGAGGCCTGACTAAGCGCGCTGGGTTACGCTGCTGGTCAGGCATCTGCTTGGCAGATGTGGTGTAGCGTATATGGATTTGTCCGAACGCAGTGACGCCTCCTTGAGCTACTGAAACTGAAACTGACGATGAATTATCAACGTAATCACCACTTGTTACGATTTCTTGAAGATGAATATCAACGTAACCAGCACCTGTAACAATTTCTTCATAACTAGGGAAAAGCTGACAATGAATTATCAACGTAATCACCACTTGTTACGATTTCTTGAGGATGAATATCAACGTAACCAGCACCTGTAACAATTTCTTCATAACAAAGGAAAGCCTGGTGATGAATATCTGTGTAATCGGCGCTTGTTACGATTTCTTTCTTCATAACTAAGAAAAAGCTGGTGCTTGATATCAGTGTGATCAGCACTTGTTACGATTTCTTCATAATGAAGGAGAAACTGACGATGACTATCTGTGTAATCAGCACTTGTTTCATTTCTTCATGACAAAAAAGAAAAACAACCAACAACTGAGGATGAATATCAGTGTAATCAGCACCTGTTACAATTTCTAAGGAAAGTTGATGATGAATGTCAACGCAGTCTGTACTTGTTACAATTTCTCCATGAATTAAAAAAAAAAAAAGAAAAGAAAAAAGCTGACGATGAATATCAGTGTAATCAGCACTTGTTACGATTTCTCCATAAATAGGGAAAAGCTGACGATGAATGTCACTTGTTACGATTTCTTCATAACTTAAAAAACAACAATAACTGTGGATGATTATCAATAAATTATAATCAGCATCTGTTACGATTTGTGCATAACTAATGAAAACCTGATGATGAATATCTGTGTAATCAGCACCTGTTACGATTTTCTTCATAACCTTCTTTTTTATTATTAAAAAAAAACAAAAAAACAACCGAGGATGAAAATCGATGTAATCAGCACCTGTTACGATTTCTTCATAACAAAGGAAAAAAGTTGTCAATGAATGTCTGTGTAATCAGCACATGTTACAGTTTCTACAAACCTGAGAATAGGCTGACGGTGAATGTCTGTAATCTGCACCTGTTACGATTTCTTCATGCCTTAGGGAATGCTGACGATGAAGTCGTTCTGTGTTGACTTTTTTTCTTTCTTTTTTTCACCGTCCACACCTGGTCAAGAGACTGGCCGGTGTCAGTCACAGAGTGTAAGACAGCACAATGCTCGATCCACTGTTGAGATGCTTCTATGCCACGAGACAACACCATTGAAATAAACATAATAGTAATTTGAACATGATGATCACTTTTTTCGCAGAGATCTGACGAACGAGAATAGAGAACGAGTGTGTAGAGTTTCTGTTTATGACGTTTTTGGTTGGCTTTTTTCTTGTTGTTTTTTTTATGAATTTATTGTGCTTCGTTAAAAAATCCTCGTTTGGTTGGTTGGTTGGTTGGTGTTTTTTTTTTTGTTTGTTTGTTTTTATCCACATAATAATGTGAACTCGAATGGTGTGTGTGTGTGTGTCTTTGGGTGGATGTTCAGGTGTAGTTGGTGGGTTGGTGTTTTGGTTCAATTTTGTTGTTTTGGTTTAATTGTGTGTTGTTTTTTTCCCCACATCGATGACAGTAGAGTGGGGTTGTGTCTGGACTGCAGACTTGTTTTTTCCTGATCAGGCATGGTTCCATGTTGTTTGAAAATGACTAGAAAAAAAACAACAACAAAAAACAACAACAACACAACATTGTAAAAACAATGTTGGAGATTTATCCGCACAATTGTCTGTGTTTGTGGTAACATGTCCATGCTGCTATATATTGCTGTGGTTGTTTCCCCTGAAGTTGTTGTTCTTGTTGTTGCTGTTGTCAAAGTTTGTTTCGTTGGTGTGTGTGTGTGTGTGTGTGTGTGTGTGTGTGCGTGTTTGTTTTAGGTTGTTTTTTTGTGTGTGTGGGGGGGGGGGGGGTGTTTGTTTTGTTTGGGTTTTTTTTTTAATTCTCTTTTCGTCTCTCCCTTAACTCTGTGAAGAGTCATTGAGGCGCCGCACAGAAGAACTGTTCACCAGATTCCTCGTGGTCTGTCGGTTGTGTGAATAGCCTGGGTCTCTACAAATATTGTTTTGATTTCTGTTTTTCCTCCTACAAAGTGACAAACGAAACATTGTAAATAAAATGATGCGATCGCGTTAGTTGTCAGTTTGGATGATGATGGATTGATTTTGTTTGTTTTTTTGTTGTTGTTTTTTTCATCAAGGGTAAGAGAGTTTGTTTGTCGTTGTTATTTTCACCTCTATAACGTACGAGAACGGCGTGATAAAGGGGAATAAACTGTGTTGTTCCAGTTGATACTGCCTTTTTTTCATCCTCTTTTTATGGTGTAGTTATATTTATGACAAATATGGAGCAGCCACGACTTCAGTTCATTCTAATGATTTACCGGGCTCTGTACTGAGTTTCTTTGGTTTGAGTACAGAAGCCAAGGGCTTTAGAAATTACTAGTTTGGAAACAAAAAATAATAATAAAGAAAGAAAGAAATAGATATGAATAAAACAAATTGTTTTTCACTGTGTGTGTGTGCTTTTTTTTTTCCTTCATATTTTGTTGTTTGTTTGTTTGTTTGTTCTGTTTTTTGTTCCTATTTATCATATATGTGTTTTTTGGTGATCTGATGTGATGTGTGTGCTTCGTGTGTGCGTGTCCGAATTGTAACATACGGAATTCATCTTCCACGGAAGAGTGTTAATGAATAAAGATGTTTTCTTTGATGAGACTCACAGTATCGTTTCTCCCTTGATGCACTACGCCCTTTCCACCCACACCTACACACACAGTTCCCCCCCCCCCCTCCGCCCCGTCATACACCCCTTCCTTCCACACACCCACACCCACCCTCACCGCTACTTCCTCCCTCGCCTCCCTCTGACCAAACACCCTCGCCTGCCCCTCCCCTCCCCCCCATCTCCCCTCCCCCCCCCCCTTCCAGCTTGCCCGTTTTACCATGCCACCTTCCCCCATCCCCACTCTCTGTCCTTTCATCTCCCTCGTATGAAACAGATGTGTGATGTACGTGTGTGTGTGTGTGTGCGTGCGTGTGTGTAGTCTACGTTTTGTGGTCTGCGTTTGTGTGTTATCTACGTGTTTGTGATGTACGTACGCGTGTGTGTGTGTGTGTGTGTGTGTGTGTGATCGACGTGTGTGTGTGTGTGTGTGTGTGTGTGATCTATGCGTTTGTGTGTGATCCACGTGTGTATGTGTGTGTGTGTGTGTTATCCACGTAATAATGAATTAAAACCCAAGCAGTTTGTTACGTCATCACGCCGTGTTCCTCATTCCCGCATCTTCCTGTTTGAGGTATGTGTGTAGCAGTGTCAGTTGTGCTGATGCAAATAGTACGTCATCCGTCACGGCGACGTGTTCTCTTGTAGCAGAGTACGCGAAGATTTCACTATGCGCCCTCGTCTGTCTGTCTGTCTGTCTGTTTCTTTGTCTCTCTCTCTCTCTCTCTCTCTCTCTCTCTCTCTCTCTCTCTCTCTCTCTCCCTCCCCCCACCCACCCCTCTCCTTCTCTCTCTCTCACCTGGTCATTTCTTCTCCTCATCTTTCATTGTCTGGTTGTTGGTTTTTTGTTTGTTTGCTTGTTTGTTTGTTTTCTGCCCTCCCCCCATCCCCTTTTCTTTTCCTTTCTGTCATTCTTCCCTTCCAGTTTGATAGCAGTTTCTCCAGCGTGTGTGTGTTTCTGTGTGTGTGTTTGTACGGGTGTGTGCGTGCCAGTGTGTGTGTGCGTGTCTGTGTGTGTGTTTGTGTGTGTGTGTGTGTGAAAGTGAACATTCTTTCCAACGTTTTTGTCCAAGGACAATGGTTGTGGCTGAAGATGGGGGGGAGGGTGGGGTTTTTTTGGTGGGGGCATTGTACATGTAGAAGTTGTATTTCCTGTCGTTGATTAAATACATTACTTTTCAATGGATTCTTTGTTTGTGGGTGATGATGTTTCTTTGAAAGGCGATGCTGAGGTGTGTTTTGTTGTTGGTGGTGGTGTTTGTGTGTGTGTGTTTAAGTTTGTATGTATTATCTTTTTTTTCTCCCCCCTCCCCCCCTTTATTTTCCCTTTGTTTTTCATGTCTCCTTTCTTCCTTCCTTCCTTCCTTTTTTCCTCCTTCCTTCCTTTCTCTTTCTCCTCCACCTCGTCTCCCCCATGCCACACAACCCTGCTCTCCTCTCTTTGCATAAAGGGTGGATTGATTGAATGATTGATTGATTCGGGACCTGAAACAGCGCCTATCTTCGGTCTGAGAATAAAGCTCTGGGCGCTATCTTACACACGCAGGCGGAGTCATTTGCACAACAAGCTGCCTACCTGGATAGAACCGACTGAGAGCTGCATTTAGTCGCTCATCATTTCGTTTCCCGGCGTGTCATTTGAGTAAGGCACGCGCGCGCACACAAACACAAACGCATACACAGGCACACACACGCGCGCGCACACACACACACACACCAAAACAAAAGAAAACAAGACAAAAACAATAACCAACACACACACACACACACACACACACACACACACACAAAGAACAGGATCGAAATGTTTCTATCTCTGAAAGACTCTCCCCAAACTATTGCCACAGGAGAACGACCAAGGCTGGGCTCACTGAAACAAACTAAGCTATAATAATTATGGGTAGCGATCGAGGAGGAAGTCACCATGACTACAACCTGGCTGAAGCGTCCACACACACACACACACACACACACACACATATTCTCAGTGACGGTTAAATCATTACAAAAGTTGACAGTCCATGCATGTCTTGCCAAGCTACCTCTACTCCAGCACCCAACACAAATAAATAAATGAAAAGATAATGATTACACTTCACTGTGGAAAGGCGTGATAGTTAGATATTTCTGGGCATAGTTTAATCAGTAGATTTAGAACAGATGCATAATTTCTTTCTTTCTTTCTTTTGTTTTCTCTTGTGAGTGAGTGTGTGTGTTTTAACCATTTTTTGGCGTCACGCGAACGGACACAGACAAGTCAGGTGCTTTTTTTTCGCTTTTTTTTTCTTTTTCTTATCTCGCATGTAAATAGAAAGGCAATCATTTTCTAGCCTGCCAAGAATTGATAGATTCATATGCTTTCTGAATTTCACAACAACCAAAAAGAAAGAAAAGAAAAGCTGACATTTCTAGAAAAGAACAGAAAGGCTATTACTTTTAGCGGCCTGCCAAAGATGGAAAGATTCATGCTTTCTAATTTTGTTTCTAGGTTGTTGTGTTTTTTTGTTGTTTTTTTTTGTTTTTTTTGTTTGTTTTTTTTAAACGAAAAGAAAGAGAGAAACGAGTGGTGATGAACGGAGACCCATATCTATCTCTCTCTCTCTCTCTCTCTCTCTCTCTCACACACACACACACACACACACACACACACAGAGGTAGGTAGGTATATAGATATACATATATACATATACAGGCTACATATGCACACAATCCCCCGCCCCCCCCATCCCCCCACCCCCCCACCAACACACACACACTCACAGAACCTCCCTCTCCACTGTGACAAACGCATACATCTCATTCCTCTCTCCTGGCGTCCTCTCAAAAGAAAAAAAAAAACACAAAAAACGACAACCCCCACCTGCACCCCTCCACGCCCCTCCCCCCAAAAAAACAAAACAAACAAACAAAAAAACAAGACCTCCAAAGTCAACCCTACAACCCAATAACACCAGATTCATACACTAGACCTGTCTCTTTCCGAAACATTGAAGACCTCCCAGATACGGTCTTTGGGTTATGGGCCTGAGAATTCCTGGGCCAGCAATCATGTGATGTTCTGGATCATTTGGACGACCCACAAAAGCCATGCTCAGTGAGGTGAACAGACAATAAACCACTGGAAGAAAGGAAGAGAAAGAGGAAGAAGACGCGCCTGGCTATGTCTTGGATGAAACCTTCGCGGAATTTAATATTGATGTTAATAATAAGATCTCCCTCACAGTGAGTCGGAATTCGCTGTGAAAAAAAAAGATAATGATAATAATAATAAATGATTAAAAAATATATATGGTTAAGCTACATATCTCATTCTTTTCTTTTATCTTTTGTGTCTGTCTGTACAGTACGTCTGTTCATCCCGGTTTTCTCTCTTTTGTTTTGTTTTTGTTTTGTTTTCTCATGTGTGTGGGCGCGTATGTACGAGTGTGCCGGTACGAGCGCACGTGTAATTGTGTGTGTGTGTGTGTGTGTGTGTGTGTGTGTGTAGCGAGAAGGGAGGTGAAGGGAACGGATGGTTGGTGGTGGTTTGTTTGATTTACTATGCATGTTTTATTATTATTATTATCATCATCATTATTATCATTATTGTAATCATTATTATCATTACAGTTTCGTGGTCACATCAAAATCTGTTCATGGAAGCAGAGTGGGAGCAGAGGTGGCTCATGAGCTTTTATCCAGACAAATGGCAGACACTGCGAGTGAACCGGAAGAGGAACCCCCTACCTACAAACTATACTCTCAGGGGCCACACCCTCGATCGATACAGTCAGCAGGTCTAAGTACCTTGGCGTCACCATCACTTCTGATCTCAGCTGGAGCACACACATCTCCAGTGTCTCCAACCGTGCCAACAAGATTGTTGGCCTACTGAGAAGGAACCTGAAGGTAGGATCCCAGCGCATCAATCAGCAAGCCTACCTGTCATTTGTCCGCCCAACCCTTGAATATGCCAGCTCTGTGTGGGACCCCTACATAGAGAAGGACATCAGGAAACTGGAAACGATCCAACGCCGAGCTGCCCGCTGGGTCACCCATCGACATCGGAAAACCTCCAGTGTGCAAGACATGCTGGAGACCCTTCAGTGGTCCCCTCTCAAAGAGCGAAGGAAAAAGGGCGCGGCTGATGAACTTCTACAAATTCCACAACGGAAGCCTCATCATCAACACGTGCTACAAACCCTCCCAAACCCCTCTGCACCCAAAGGAACCCGACGGTCGCATCCAGCAACATATCATCCTCCCAGCTGCAGGACTCCATACAGAAGTCCTTCTTCCCCAGGACAATATCCAATTGGAACAGCCTTCCTGCTGAGGTTGCTCTCAGCCCCTGGTAGAGTTGAGTTTAACGACCTATCGGCTTCACGCCCTTAAGGTCAAAGCCTCAGCTCCATCCTGGAAGGCTTTAAGTCCCAAATCTGATTCCCCATCCCCCACCCATCCCCACCCTGTACCACAAACTGTACCACAAGTGACTCAAACAACAGGCAACCCCCCCTTATAATCTACAGATTCTTCACAATGATGAAGGTGGTAGAAAAGGGAAAGAAGAAGATGACCGTTTTTTCTTTCTTATTCCTTGTCCCTGTCGAGAATATGGCGACGACAAACATCCACCCCTCTCGCCCCTCCTCCTCCTCCCCCCTCCTCCTCCACTCCCTCCCGCATCCATGTTGACTCAGTCATGCGAATGTTACTGGAACTGGAAGACAGTAAAAAAAAATAAATAATAAATAATAATAATAATAAAGGAAATAAAACAACAACAACAACAAAAAGAAATGAAAATTAATTTTCAAAAAGAGAAAGCGGAAGCACGTGACCGGTGGCGCATGCTCACGAAGAGGGCACCAAGCAGACGACATCGCGTTTCTTTAAATGGGTCTGTCGCGTTTCCGAGCTCTGTTAATGCAGTGTGAATGCTTATTCACATTCCAAGGCTTCCAAGCTCTTTGGCGAGCAGTTTTAGAAGGAAGAACTACCCACTGCGACCTTTGATAGTAACAGTCAAAACAGAAGAAAAGCAGGTGAGAAAACAGCTGTTTGGGTCTGGATTCTCCTCGCAGATATTGTTTGCAATCTTATCAACACACATGCAGGCAACGTTGTCGCTGTGGGGTGCAGTTCTTATGTTAACACGTTTTGTTTTTGTTTTTTTCAAAATGGTTGTTCATGAATATTTTATCGTAGTTTGTCAGTGACATTCCTTTTTCCCTTCTGATTGTTTTGCGGGGAAATAAAACGCCTTGTGTATAAGTTATCAATAACTTGTACGCGGTAGTTTTTACTGTTTGTATGAAATCTCCCTTAAGCCAGTCGAACTTTTTTTTTCATCTTTCTTGCGTTTTCAGTCATGCGTTTATTTACTTCTTTGTTCGGAATTAACTGAACTCCAACACTGAGGATATACACGCGCGAGAGCGCGCGCGCGCGCACACACACACACACACAGTGACACAAACACACACACACATAAACTCCCATATATGGTCACACACATACGTACTCACTCACAGGCCAACATTCAACCACCTGAGCTGTGTAAGCGGACAGTATACTCTTAAACAACACACACTCATTCTCCCCCTTTCTCTCTCTCTCACACACACACAGAGTGTGTTAAGACTGCATCTGGTTATTACACTAAAACAGATAGGAAAAACACTGACGCTTGTGCGCTTGCTGAAATAAATATATCTCTGTGTGTGTAATGTCTATGTATGTATGTACAATGCTAGCACATACCTGCCCATGTAAACAAACATGACCATACACGTGCTTGCTTGCATAAACTCATACATGATCATACCAGCACTCTCTCTCTCTCACACAACACACACAAACAGTTATGTGCGCTCGTACACACACTCTCTCATATTCACTTTCTCTCCCCTCTCTTTCATCGCGTGCGTGCACGCACATACACACACACCACCGACAGAACATGTTGGCCACAAGACACTATGACTTTGGTATCAAGAAAGTTAATTCCGAGGTTGTTGGTTGATTTCTGTTGTTGTTTTTGTTTGTTTTTTTAACACTCTTCCATCCATGCCGACCAAGCTGAAACATGTTCAAGGAAAGACTGGTATTGACACTTGGCCTGGTTGTTCCTCGGGCATCTCCCCTCCCCTCCCTCCCTCTTTCTCTCTGTGCACACCTGTCGCCATTCGAACATGCACGTGTGGGTGCGTCTTGAAGGCCTTGCCTCTCTTGTTTTTTGTAGTTCTGCATCTGTTAGTTATCTATTTCCCGGTTGTACTTCATTGATTCCTCTTTTTTGGTGATTTTGTTTCCATCAGTTCTCCATTCTCGTTGTGCATCCATCCGTTATAGAAATCTGTGGTTGTGTTTAGATTTTCATGGTTGTGTTTCCATCACATTTTCTCAGATTTTGTGGATGTGTTTTCCCCACTTAAAAAAAAAAAAAAAATTCATGGACATGTTTCCATCACTTTTCAGTTTTTCCTGGTTGTATTGCCCTCCGTTGGTTTAAAGGAAGTGTCCCTGGCATTTTTATCCACAAACATTAGATTGCAACTTTGATGTTTTACTAAGTGAGCTGCCTAGCTTGTATTTGTGATGTTTTATATTCCAGAATCCAGACAGGTGTTGAAAGAGCTCAGCAGAAGCACATACAGTGATACATTCATATGTATTCAGACTGTATCAGCACACATTTTCATGAACACTTAAATTTATTTACAATAATTCCATGAATTTCTTAAAACATCACACTTGTTCACACACACTCACTGCATAGCACACACACACACACACACACACACCTGCCATCACAGTCACAAATCAAGTTGCTTTCTGCGTCTGTCCTTGTATCCACTTTATCTCCATTCTGTTCGATCCCTTTTTGGGCCTGTGGTCACCGGAACCACCAACACCACCACCTCCTCCCTGAGAATCACAGCTGCCTACAGTGTTCCCTGAAAGTTGTGAACATGCACTCTTATCCCCCGCAAACCTCCCTCTCTCCCTCGTGTCTGGTTGTGAAGCAGTGTTTTCCAAGCGGTGGTATCGTTCCTGAGCCTGGGCAAGTCGCCGCAGTCTGGCGGCTGACTGAACGTTGTCCAGGGAGACACTGACAGAAGATGTGGACCCCAAACCAGCCGACTGCTGGGCTCGCAGCTCCACCGTCACCTGTGGACATGAAGTGAGAGAATCAAGACATGTGAAGTGCTGGCCTACTGGTAACGCGTCCAGCTGGGAAGCGAGAGGATCTGAGGGAACGTGACTGACACCCACACTCGCCAAAATTTTCTTCCCCTGTGGCTGTACTCAGCAGATTTTTCTTCCCTTCCACTAACCTTTGAGTGGAAAGTCTGGATGCTAGTCATTTGGATGATGTGATAAACAGAGGTCCTGCAAGCAGCATGCACTTAACACATGTAAAAGAACCCATGGCAACAAAAGGGTTGTTCATAGCAAAATCCACTTCGAATGTCAAAGAAATACACTTGCAGACTTCAAAGTTATGAAAAACTATGGGTGGCAATGTACTATGATGACACGCTCTCCCCAGTGAGAGCAGCTTGAATTTCACAGAGAAAATCTATTGTGACAAAAAGTGATACAATACTGGAATATGCAAGTCAACAGAGGAGAACCTGCGCTTTTTTTTTTCCTTCGTTTTTTTCTTTATTTTTGTGTTGCTTTTTTTTCAGTGTTTTGATGCTTAATCTATTCCTCAAAATCCTTGGAAATGGCTCAGCTGCTATACTCGGCTGAAAATTTCCTTCCCCCTATATCAGCCAGACCTCCTTTCGGATTTCCAAGGTAGTCTTGAATGGAAGTTTAAAAAAAAAAAAAAAAAAAAAAAAGACCTCTGTGCAGATGCACTTAACAAATGGTGGTAAAGAATCTACAGTTGCAAAATGTTTGTCCCTGTTTTAATTCTGTGGAAAGTAAATCAAGGCCAGTTGTGTTCTGTTGTTTTGTTCACATTTTCCTCCTCCTCTCTCTCTCTCTCTCTCTTTTATTTTTATTTTAATTTTTATATATATATTTTTTTTTTAAACATTTATCAAGAATGTTACAGGTGATTGTAATCAGATACTCTTTCAACTGACATTATTACTGTGTGCTGTGGTGGGGATGAGATCAAGAAAAACATGTGACTGCATTCATGCACATGCATGTCTGTGTAAGTGTGTCAGGCCATGTGTACAAATACGCCAACAATGCATGCAGGTTGTATAATGTCTGTGACTGTGTTTGCATGTGTCATTGTGTGTATCAACACCTTACAAGAGAGACAAGCCCTACAAGACTCATTTCATACGGAATTATGGAACAGTGGATGGTAAAAGGACACTTTAAATTATGTCACCTTGCTACACGAACTTTTAAAATGAGCAAACAAACAAACAAAAATGTTTTAATCTCTCACCGGTTCAGCCCTTCCAGCACTGTCTTTGCCTAATCCACTTCCCTCTTTCCACCCCATCTTGGCCAGCATGCGATGTCCTTTGTTCTCAGATGATATAGGTCTGCACAAATACTGCAAGACTTTAGTCAACACAAACATGACACTCAATCCGGAACACAAATGTCATGGTTCTAGTCACAGCAAAGCTGAATGGCACAATCCATGACAGCACAGAATTCTTCAGGGAACAAATAAAGATGTAAAACCTTACAGGCTTTAGTCCAGCACACTTGAGCGATACATTCCATCCCATATGTGCCATGGTGTTAGGCAAAACATCTGAATGACACAATCCATTCCCACTAAGAAGTCAAGGCTTTAGTCAATGCAAACACATAACATCTACTAAACAGATGGCTTTAGTTAATGCACATGAATGACACAATCCATTCCTGTACATAAACGTTACAGCTTTAGTCAACAAAACCTGAAAAAATGACAAAATCCATTTCTGTACATAAACGTTAGACCTATAGTCAACAAACCTAAAAACACATCTACTCCCTAACATAATGCCTAGAGTAAAGGCTTTAGTGAACACAACTGACATCTACTACACAAACATCAGAGGCTTTAGTCAATACACCTGAAGGCTTTGGACAACATACAAAAATGACATCAACTGCACAAACATCAAGGTTTTAGTCAATACACCTTTAAGACACCTATTACCTTATATAAAGGCTAAGGCTTTAGTCAACACACACAGATGACATCTACCACAAAAGCATCATGGCTTTAGTCAACAAACCTGAAAGACGTCTATTCCTTTATATAAAGGTCAAGGCTTTAGTCACTAACAAATGACATAGCTACACTAACATCATGACTTTAGTCAGAGTACGACCATAACACAATTCATTTGTGTATTCAAATATCAAGGCTTCAGTCAACACACATTAATGACACCTTCTGTACAAACATCAAGACAAATTCTATTCCTGCACAAAGGTGTTGAGACATACTGGGACAGCATACACCATCCAAAAATAGCAAACTGTGATGTACAAAACAAAACTTGTCATGACAAACACACACACACACCACAAAATCCAGCCTCTCCCCCTCCACACAACCGGAACACATGCTCACACAAGAACCCCAACACACACACCATACCTGTGTACAGAGGCAGGTGGTTCCCGTGACTGTTGATGGCTGGGATGTTCACTGCCAATGAAGCGACGACGCACCTCCGCTTTATCGGCATAGTCTGGGTTTTTTATAGCCGCCATGTTGTCTACATACGCTGAATTCTGCCAGAGGATAAAACCTTCATTCACTGAGGCACTTTGAAAAATTAATCAAGCCACACGTCGACATTTTCTTCTTTTTTTTCACCCCTGTTGAAATGTGTTTTATTGGCATAGACAGATAGCTGAGACAGTTATTTACCAGTTTCTTTTCAGTCTGGAGGAGGTAATCCATCTGGGGGATGTAACTAGCCACATCTACTTTCATGTTTTCTCCCCTTCAGTGGGGTAATAGTTTGCACAGGACAGGAATCAGACCCCTGCCAGGGTCTACACCAGTGGGGCACGGTACAGTATGTGTAATTAAACCTATTATCAAAGTGTCACTGAGTGTTATGTTGTACTGTCTGTTATTAATAGAACTCTCTCACTGGCACAAAGATTCACCTAACACCTGCACCCACACACAGACACATGCAGAACCAACCCCTCACACTTGCTCACACATTGTTCACTTACTTACCTCTAAGCCATATTTCTTCTTTATTTCCTTCATCTGTTGGCGGGCCTGTTTCTTCTTCTCCGCTTTGGTCAGCACCACATGGTCTGCAAGAGGAGAGTCACACGTTAACCCTTAAGCTGCCACAATGACGAGATAACTCGTCATCGAAATATTCTGACTTTCCCTGGTTTTCATTCAGTTCACTGACAAAAATACTGGTAGATTTAGCTCGGGGAATCTTTCTAGATTCTATTCATAGCTAGAAACACCATCTACGTCATGAGGCAGTCCTTTATTTGAACGTTTTGGTTGGGTTACTGTCATAGTTTTTGCCTGGCTCCTCTCCTCGCTCGCTCAACAAAATGTCGGACTGACGCCGTGCTCGAGACATGCGGTCATGGCAGACTAAAACAACCAAGACTGCTTTCTTTAGCTGATGCTCAGGAAGAATTGAAGCGTAATTTTGAAGGAGAAGACAGTGATGAACATTTATAGGACGATTTGATAGAAACTAAAGGGAGCAATCAAAAGAATGGCCAAGATAGACTATCAGTAAGTGATGCTGGCTGTACAGGTATAGCAGACGACAGAAGTGACCGAATTTTTAGCAGGACACAGTGTGAGCGATTTTCTTGACACTCAGCCAACGCAGTCTGATGAGAACTGGATAAAGTGACTATGTGAGAGGGGTGGAGACTGAGGGGGTGTGGCCTCACATCCATATTATCACTTGGAGAGGTCACAAATCATTGTGTATGTCTCTCTTTTTCTTTTCTTTTTTTATTATTGTTGTTCTAGTATGATTTTGTGTGTGCAGATATCCATTTGTCCAGAAAATATATTTTAGTGCAAATTACCCGACTAATGTTTGTAATGAACAAGTTGAAAATGTGACAAAAAACAAAACACTGATTTCTAAACAACAGCATGTCACTAAAATACATAAAATGGGAAAACATCATGTGTTTGGTATTCTTTATTCATTTACCTTTCAGAAATTTTTTTTTTTTATGGGTCCTTCTCCAATAACAAAGAGCACAGAATTTTTTAAAAAATTTATACCCGTTTTTTGTCAAAAAACCCTAGCAGATAGATTTAACTTAAATCCTATTTTCCCGGCAGCAAAAGAGTTAAGCTGCTGCACACTTCGTTCCGTACTGCATCCCATCCAATACAAAATTAATTTTTTGCCCACCGTCAAAAGATCACTTTTTATTGAACCAAATGTTTGCACTGGAATGTGTACATTTCTACCAAAACTAAGCAGCCTTGTCCACAATGGATCAATATTTTACCATTTATATCTAAATAACTTATGTAAATATATATGTATAGATATATAGATCTATATACAGATATATATATATATATATCTCCCTCTCTATTCATTCTGTTGGACATTTAACCAATTCCCATCTTTTCTATGACTTTACAGCTCAGATACGTTATAACAAAAGTAACAGGCATAATTCAAAATAATTGCTTGACATACTTCTTGCTAAAACCAAATCTGAGCAGATGGCAGATGAAGAATCGAAGTTCGAACATCATGTTGCTGCCTCAAATGTTGAATAATCTAAATCTGTATTCCCCTTTTT
Organism: Babylonia areolata; assembly: GCF_041734735.1. Lineage (NCBI taxonomy): Eukaryota > Metazoa > Mollusca > Gastropoda > Neogastropoda > Buccinidae > Babylonia > Babylonia areolata. The sequence goes on along the minus strand of NC_134897.1, from coordinate 22,694,223 downwards.
AATAGTGGCAAACAATAATCATATCAAAAGTAGTGTTAGGGTAGTCGGTCAAGAATCTTCTTTCTTTTCATCATAGACAAAAAAACTGCGTGCCACACCAACTTAAAAATGCAACTAAATGAAGCTCAATCTACTAAACGCATTTTTGCAATACAGAAACAACCAAAAAATGCTACTGATCCGGAGCCAGGTGAAATACAAATGTTCTGATCTGGAATTCTGGCTCAATCCTGAAGACTTGCAAGCCTGTATGCCTACCATTGAAGACAGTTTGCTGTGCCTTCAGAGCGGCCAACACCTGGCCAGGTTCACAGTCATCACAGGTGTCGGTGCCTGGGTGGATGTGCAGTAACAAATGGGTGCCAGCCACCCTCAATATGTCCCCATGAGATAAAGGGATCGCTGGACTTTTTTCCTTGGACTGCAACACAGAAATCCACAGTTTGTCCAAGTTTCTGGCTTGAGGTAACCGTGCTGTTTTCAGGATGTATCCATATTTTTTTTTGTTGCCCAACTAAACTCCCAAAGGCACATTATTTCTCCAAGAATTGCCTTTCTTTTACAAGCAGTGTTACTTCTACTGAGTCCTGGCAATAATCAATAAATAGTACATAAAGCAAAGGTGCCTCAAATACTCATGCTTTATATTCAAGAAGTGTGTGTGACTGTGTGTGCATGTCTGTGTGTGTGGATGTGCATTCCTGCATGTTTGTGTGTATGTACATGTTTTTCTCATATATTTTCTTCATGTATAATTGTATCTAGTCATACTGCTAATGTAAATACCCCAGGGCTTTGGGATTCATTAGAATCATTTTGGGCATGAAAAATATTCTTAGTTTGCAGTCAAACTCTTCTGCTATCCTTATTGACAATGTTACACATTAACATGACTGACAAAATATAAAATAATGTTACTGTATCAAACTAAAACAAACAGGGATTTTTCTACTTTTGAAATCTCAGGAACCATACTCTTTTATTCTCCTTAAATCCTTGAGTGCCCAAGGATGGAAATTTCTGTCCAGTTTCCAGTGTGCAAAACAACGCCCAGGATGGAAATTTCCGTCCATGTCATTGTAGGAGTTTTCCTACTGCAAAATCAAAAATTTAATTCATGTGAAATTGTCATACTTGGACAGTGTGTTAATTTTCCTTCATAACAGTATAGGTTATACATACTTTTAATAGTTTGCATGCTATAATTTTTTTTATTATTACCCTCTGTTACTCAAGCATTCCCTGGCAAATAGGTACCCTCTGTTACCCAAACATCCCCTGGCAAATAGTTGTCACTAAGCATAAAATAGGCTTGGCACTGAAAAGGTTTATTTTCAAATTACAATGCAGTAATCTATGTATACAGGAACTCTTGGATGCAGCCTGTTATCTGTCCAAAGTAAAAGGCACACAGCACTGTTCACTCCTGCTTTAGACTGCAGTTTACTGTGTTTCCTCTCTGTATACATGGAGTATTTTCCTGCAATACATGCACAACTACTTTATCTTCATTCAGACAGGAACCAGTCTCCCCTGACATTATGGCATGACGATATATGCATGATATGTACACAAAATGAAGATCAGTTTGGATTTGAAGTACTTTGCGATGTCTTTTTTTTTTTTTTCCCCAAGGCCTGACTAAGCACGTTGGGCTACGCTGCTGGTCAGGCATCTGCTTGGCAGATGTGGTGTAGCGTATATGGATTTGTTCGAACGCAGTGACGCCTTCTTGAGCTACTGAAACTGATATGTGTCACAAAGGACTGATATTGGAATGCAATTTGAAACAGACCATATATCATGTCTCTTACATACACACATACTGTGCATGCATGAATACATCCTACATCTTTGAGGCACTTTACCAACAATACATCACACGTTAAAAAAAACAACCACTACCAAACAATGATATACCATTTTTAACATCACAAGGCAGCAGAGATAGTCTTGTGTGATGGTGAAGTTTGGGCAGGACACATACCCATAGTACAGACAAAGACTGAAATCAGCAAAAAGTATTAGTGTGGTGAATGTGAAGGTGATGAACAGGACTGGAAAGGACGTAGGAATCCGTCTCTCACTGGGGCACAACTTTGCCCTACTTAAAGAAACCACCACAGCAAGCACAGAGCATGGTGAGCAAACAAAAGAACCAGAACACTCTGACAACATTTCAGCACCAATCTTCTGGACCTGAGAATCCCTCACCTCAGAGATGCGTAGATCATTGATGAAAGTTCCGTTCTGACTGCCAAGGTCTTCCACTGTGTAGCAGCTGTTGTCTTCATCATACTTAATTTCAGCATGTACCTGCACGTCGCAACACATTACCTTCATGTAACTTGGTGAGCTGAAATATAAAACAAAAACAAAAAGATATGTTTTCAAATACATACAGAGAAGAAAGAACTAACTTTCCTTCAAGGTCTGTTCCAGAACGCCTGAACAGACCCCAAGATGGAGTGCATTCTGGAGAGAACTTCTGGAACAAACTGAAGAAGGTAAGAGGAGTTCCTTTGTACATGTTGACTGTTGCAAAGCGGTGCAAGCTATAGTTGGAAGCTTTGCTATGTCAGCCTTTTTTTGTGGCAAGACAGGCCCCAAGACCTTGTTCTGCCTCAGCCAACCAGTGTGCTTTGCTCCCTTCAGTGCTGAGCACTTAAATCATCATTCATTCTATGGCCAGCAATAACCTGGACAACACTCAGGTTTATGCCCTGTCTTACTCCCAGTTTTTAACTCATTTTTGTGTGTTTGCAATTTGTTCTTCATACCAGTTTTGTGGTTTACTTTTCTTTCTCCACTAAAGCAGAACTTTCAATCCCTACAGTCTTATTTTCCCTGAACCATTCCTTTGTTCTCTCAATCTTTTCATGATGAATTTAGTCAAATGCACCATAATATGTGAGTGATGATGATTAGATGAATGACAGTAAAATGCCAACATCAGTCTAGAATGTTTCTAACATGTTATGGAAAACTGCATTCTGTATTGTTTGGTTCAGGGTGATGATTATGATGGATCACGATCACATTCAGAAGCACAATCCTATATACATTTTGTATTTCTTTAGGTAATACAACTAGATAACATACACACATACTCTCTCTCATATACTTTGTCTTTAGTTCATGTCTAAAGCTTCTTTCAGTCCCTCAATATTTCCTATTCTCTCTCACTCTCCTCATTTTATAAACACACACACACACATGCTCGCACACATAAGCATGCTGTCTACTATCAATCTTTGTAAAAAGACATTACATCATAGAATAACACCACATAATTCCCACAATGTTGTGAAGGGACCATAAAAACTAAGGGAAGGGACCATAAAAAAATAAATGTCCAGTAATATAATATTCACACACTTCAGTACCCCCTCCATCCTGCACTCCCTTGTTTCCAATCCTTCCTTTATTATACTGAGCTCACTTTGTGAAATCTTTCTACTCCTCAACCTTTTCTGGATAAAAACTCAAAACTGTTACTTGAAGTTCAATGCTCAACTTATAACAGAGACTGACGTAAGCTTACAGTTGGGCCAACAGCGAAGTGAGTGAGTGTATGATCTATGGTTTCTCCACTGCAATGGGAAACAATCCAAATTCATTTACAGCTGAGTCTCTTGTGAAGGACTATGACTCAGACTAGGAGGCAACATTGCACTGGTTATTAGTGCTGTGGCCTTGAGGACTAGACTGCATGAGAGAGTGGAGATGTAACTTGGGCAAGACATTCGTCACTATAACCAAATGTTAGCCCTGATAGTCAGGACAGCAGCTGCTTCCTCTGCTGTTCTGAAGGTCATAGTCAGACAGAACATATACAAACAAGAGTCAAGTCAGCAGCCTGTTGACAAACCACACGGCATACACACAGACCTTGCTGATGTTGACGTCTGGGATCTGCACAACATGTCTGGAATCGCCGTCTCGACCCACGGTGCCCCCTGGACAGGTGACCAGAAAAAACGTCCCCACAGCCACAGCATCCGATGCCCGCACCACCATGCGAATACAGGGTGGATAATTTGCTGAGATCTCTGGAGGGAGGAACAAAAAGATGATACGTGAAAGGTATGTTTGAATGACTGTATATATTATGTTGTTCTGTTACAGTTCTTTTTTTTTTGACAAAATTATTTTCTAATGTATATTTTAAGAAAATAGAACATTTTCATACACGTGGAGACCACCAAGAAAAAATAAAGTTATAAGTAAATAACCATGCTAATGTGTAACACTGACAGCATAACAAAAGACAGCAGCAGGGTATGACAGCAGAGAGAAGATGACTGGTTGATAATGATGATGATGATGACAAGAAGAACATGATGGTGGCAATGATGATCATCATGAAAATTAATGAAGAACCTATACTTATACTATTCAGTATTTGCAAAAATATCAATCCACTTATCTGTTGCAACATTTAGTGGCAATTAGAAAAGAAGCTAACTTTTTTTTTCCTCTCTCTCTCTTTGTTGCTAACTAGAGATAACAAAAGAAAAAGAAAAAAAGACTGTGAACGTAAAGTCCACTGCATGTACCAGGCTCCATCCCTGCAGAAGGATCATAGTGCACAGGGTCTGCACCGATGCCTGTGGCTTCATCATCATCTGACGATGCTGAAGACGATGATGACTCATCGGTCAGCTCCCCTGACTCCGGTTCTGACTCCATTTCTGATTCGCCGGTGGCCAGACTGTCTGATGAGTCATAATCCATGGCCGCCTCCTTGTCACCAACATCCTTCCTCTCCCCTTTCTCTTCATTTTCTCCTTCCTCCAAGCTCTCATCCACAGCAACACCATTTTCTGAAGTGCCACTAACAATCCTATTCTTGCCAGTTTCCTGGTTTTTACTACCCCTTTGGGATTTGCGTTCCCTGGACTTGGTTCTTCTCCTAGCTTTGCGGATTCTGCCTCTCTGAAAGAATGGTAACAAAAAACAAAATAAAATAAAAGAGACAGAGAGTGAGTTTACAGTGACACTGAAAAACATGTCATCAAACACATGGAATTTACCTAGCGCATTTCTTCGGCACTTTTGAATGTCAAGTTTCTGCAGATCTGACGTAAGCCTGTCCACACATTCCTCCCTCTCCTGTGGCCTTTCCTGGCAAAAGACATCAGCAGTTTGGACGTCAGAATCGAATCTAAATGTATCTCTTTTTTTTACAAACTGGAAATTAAAAACTGTCAACTCATTTAGACTACTGTAATTGAAATTGTGATTTCCATATTTATTGAAAATTACAGTAAAGGGGGAAAGCCAGAGAGCGAGGATGGTGGACATCTGTCTATATGACAGGAAGGATGGTGCACAAGTAACTCTTTGTTTTATGCACATGCACATTCTAATGGAATTGACACCTAGTGTTAGCACAGGGTGGTAATGAGTTATTATTCAACACAACCTAAAGTAAAATTCATGCTTGAATCCACTATGGGGCTAGGGTAACGATGACATGTGCCATGCAGGTCTTGTAACCAGTACTGCTTGCAGTAGAATGCCAAATACTAAAAGAAAGCGAACAATTTCTTCAACATTCTGTGTCAGTGCTAGCGAATCAACCTGTTCACCATTGACTCTAAATGATATCAAACAATTCTGCTGCACTATGCACTATTTACTGATAAATCACACACCCCACCCCCGCTTCTTCCTCCCTTGATTTTCTCCCCTCCTCCATCATGCTTTGTTTTCACGCTCTCAATTCTAAGCTGCAGAGAGAGGGGATGCATTAACTTTCCTGGGAACAAAATTAAAAACAGTAATTCCTATCCCAGGGATAACATTATGCATGACTGCAAATGACGATAGTTCTAAACAGTACAGGGTTAAAGAATACATAATCCAAATCCACAGACTGTTTAGCAAAAATATATGTCAACCACACACACACACACACACACACACACACAGACTGATGTATACACAGAGCAAAGGCACCACACATACACAAACAAACCCTCCATATGTTTTTATCCAACACCAACTCATCAAAGTGAATTAATCATTCAAAACCACTAGCATTATTTCAGATCTCTGACTCAGTGGTCCAAGTTTATTCTCCTGCTGTAAATTTATAGGTCTGTACCTCCTTCAGTCATCGCCTCCACCATTCTCCAAACAAAACTGTAATGGACACACACATATTAAACCAGAAATATACCATAAATCACATACCACGCACACACACACACACACCCCACTCAAGACGAACACACACACAACACCCTCATCCATACACACAACACCTCCATCCACACCACAATACTTCTGTTACCCCCCCCCCCACCCCCCCTCAACCCAACACGTAACTGAACATGTACCTTGATCTTAGGCTTTTCCTTGTGCTTGTGTTTGTGGGGTTTTTCACTGGCACTGCAGGATTTCTGCTGATTGTGTTGTGAGGATACTGAGTTACTCTCTGTCGACACAGTGTCTGCTGCTCCCTGCTCCGCTGTCTGAGATATCTCTTCCCCAGACTGCCCAGAGGCATAAGAGTGGAATTTGTACGTCTGTTCCCCTTCGTCGTAATAGAAGTAGGCCATGGAGGTGGGGTCGTAATACAAACTGCGTACCTGGAAGGAGGGGAAAGGGGTGAAATATTTTCTGTGTGGTCACATGACCTGGTCTTGATGAATAACATATATCATACTTTGTAGTGAGAAAAAAATTTTTTTTAAACCGACTAGTTTCAGCACACACACTTGGAGATTACATGCCTGTACTATACCTGTAAACACACACACACACACACACACACACACATGCAGGCTCACAACCAAGTGTTCACTTGTACATGAAAATGTACATGAGAACAAGCAGAGAACTACTTTTTCTTTCTCCCTCTCCTCTCTCTATCCTACCCTCCTTTTAATGTTGGTTCTGTTCAGACATATTTACAAGCTCATAGTCATAATAATATTTTCTGTTAACATCTCACTCACATATATCAATCATCAAGTTGATCAACAAAATTTAAACACTGACACAATCCATACAACAAAGAGTACACACACACACACACACACAGATAGATATATAGACAGATATATATATACTTGCACTCACACACACCCATGTGTGCACTCACAGAGTCATAGTAGTACCCTGAGTTGTAGTCGTAGTACAGACCACTTGCACTGTCATAGACAAACCCAGACTGCTCCCAAACCACCTCTTCAGCAGCAGCCTTCAGAGATTCGGCAATACTGACCACCTTTTCACCTGTTCCTTCTGATGTCTGTGGGAGAGGGAAAAAAGTTCTTGTGTGAAAAAAAAGTGCAATTCATAAGTTAACTAAAATGAAATAAAACAGTTTGCATTAAACCACATCTGGCCCTGTAACCACTATTCTGATACTTTAACAGCACTACACATTCTGGCCCAAATACTTAAGGGTAAACACAGACATGTCACAAGTTTTATTCAATTACTGCTTTTCAGTCTGTGCAAAGTACCATTAAAATAATTTCGTCAGTAATACACAGTGATAATTAAGTTTAATGAAGGAAAAAGAAGATAACTTGCACAGTATAAAGAATCACTTCACAGATCTGATGAGATGTGGAAGAAGGGCTAATCCCACAATACTGTACACACATAGGTAAAATGTTCACATGTACCTGAACAGATTCATTTGGAGCACCCCAGTCAGGAAATGGCTTGTCTCCAAAAGCTGAAGGAAAAATGCAGTCAAACTTTCAGGGTGGAATTCTCAACATAAATTTGAGAAAACATTGATATATCACTGGGGCAGCGCTCTTTTTAAAAAATATACAACATCCACAAGTAACAAGTAAACATATTCACACACACACACACACACACACACACACACAGTTGTAACCCCTCCAACATTATCATCATCTCCACCTGTAGATCAGTCTACCCATCACCGTCATCTATCCATTCATCCCTCATTATCATAAAAAAAAAATGTCTTTATCACATCAGTCATCATATCATCATTTGATCATATTCATTTTCTTATGTTGTTACCAGTTCCACAAGAGGCACTCAACAAGTATCTGAACAAAGAAAAAGCACAGGATCAACAGAATCACAACTTTACTGGAGCAATGATGTCCAAGTTATAATATCAAATAAAATTCCATTCCTGAAAACCTATTCTACTGAGGATGGCAATATATGGGGTAACAGTAATGGTCCTCCAGCAGAAAACGTGTACCTTTCAGTTTCACAGCATGATTTTCGTGCCATGAATCATGTGTGATTGGTTCCTGTTCCCTTTGGACAATTGGCAGTTTAGAGGAAGGCAGTTCCTGACTGCTAAAGATGTTTGAGCTTTCTTCAAGGGCATTATTTTGAATGTACTTATTCAATGCAATCGGGTGCCATTGAAACAGAGTTTTTAAAAATGGGAAAATGCATGAAAGCTGAGGGAAGATATGCTGGAATAAGCTAGGATAAGTTGGAAATGTCATTTTATGTGTATCCCACATTGCTGCATTCAGATACTTATTGTGCACAATTTGTATTGGTGCTGCTAGTGTTATCATTACAATATTACAGTTGCTGTTCTAGATATATTTACACACACACACACACTGTCCATGAATACACATGGTGTGTGTGTGTGTATATATATATATATATATATATATATAATAATGCATTAATTTTATTTCATATCATATCATAAAGACATGCACATACACACGCACAAACATGCACTCATTCAGTGCCTACATCAGTACATGAGTTCATATGACCACACATCATCCAGACACTGTTTACATGCATGTGTAAATCAGTTCTCTGTCACAATAATTCACCTTCAGCGATAAGCTTCTCATCAACCTGACTTGCAGCATCCACACGGTTTTGAGCAGCGTTGCGGTAAGTGTGCAACTCCAAGCTCAGTTTCTCACTCTGCTGTCGAAGTTCCTCATTGTACTTTTGGGACTTTTCTAGGAGTCGCATGGCTCTTTCCAAGGCCTTTTCTGTCTCTGTCAGCTTCTGCCTCAGGTCCTTTTCATGATCTCCTTCCCCTCCATCCCTTGTGACTGCCTTCTTTTCTTCTCCATCCATGGTGATAGGCTCTGCAAGCTCTCTCAGTGCCCTGGTTTAACAAGTGCTGCAATAAATGCCAATACACATTTTAGATTCGTGCTTGGTTAAATCATTACTTCATATTCAGCACTGGTCCCTCTCTCTTTTCAATCCTTCTCTCACATGATAAATCATTACTTTATATTCAGCGCTGGTCCCTCTCTCTTTTCAATCCTTCTCTCACATGATAAATCATTACTTTATATTCAGCACTGGTTCTTCTCTCTTTTTAATCTTTATCTCAAAGTCACATGATCAGTTTCACCAATCATCCAATGTGACAATGTTATTTCTTATTACACTTGTGTTTTTGTTTTCAGGTTCAGATTCAGGTTCAGTTTAGGGGTGATGCCAAGCATCGTAGCCTTGCTGCTTTATACACCCCATTGGTTTTCCGGGGTTATTTTGTTGCTGTTTTTTTGTTTTGTTTTGGTTTTTTTTGGTCAGGTGTTCCCAAGTCCAGGTTCACCATTGACCATCAAAGTCAAACATTGTTTTCTTTATGATTTTGTGGTCATCAATACGTTTTTTTAAAGGCATTCATGTTAGGTGCATGTTTGATTCCTGGGGTTAGTCTATACCAGTTGTTAGTTATTCTGTAAATAAAAAAATATTTTCTAATATAAATAATGCTACTATAATGTTGCTTCTGAATTTTTTCGGTACTGTTATGGGTGACAATATGGATCAATAAAGAAACATGTTTTGTCAATGTCATCAACACTATTATGTATCTTATACACTTGTATCAAGTCACTTTGTATCCTTCTTGCTTTAAGGGAAGGAAGCTTAAGATATTTTCACCTTTCTTCATAAGAAAAATCCTTTATTTCATGGACTAATTTTGTTGCTCGTCTTTGTACGCCTTTGATTGCAGCAGATTGATGCTTTAAATAATTTAGGGAACCAAACCATGTTTGCATTATATATATATATATATATATATATATATATATATATATATATATATATATATTCTAATATAGATCTTTCCGATGTCTTATATAGTCTTTAAAATGTACTGCTGTCAAATGTGAAGATATGCTTGATTATACCAATTCTCTGATTTGCCTTATTTATTATGCATGCAGTATGCTTGTCAAAGAGTATCAAAAAATTAATAATACCTAAATCATTTTCCTCTTCACATTTGTCAACATTAAACTCTTCATCACCAATTTTCATTAAGTGATAATGTTCAGGGTTTTTGTTACCAATACAGAGCACTTTGCACTATGTAGCATTTTGAAGTATAGTTTTTGTGTGACTGTCCATTCCACTGCTGTATCTATGGCTCTTTGCAATATTTGGTATAATAGAGGGGATGTGTATATTTTAATGTCATCAGCAAATATTTTACAAGTGCTGTTTACTGATTGTGGAAGATCATCTATAAATACAGTAAAAAGAATAGGTCCCAGTATACTGCCTTGGGGGATTCCACTCAGGATATCCATACCACTTGACTGAGATCTACCAACCTTAACTTTCTATGATCTGTTACAGAGAAATTCTTCTATCCAGTGAAGTATTTTACCTGTGATTCCATAGGATTCTGATTGTATGTGGCACTGAATCAAAACCTTTTATTTTTAAATCAAGGTATAATACATCAATGTTATCACCATTATCAAGTAACCTTGTGCAGTCTTCCATTACTTCCAGTAACTGAGTTACACATGATCAATTCTTTCTAAAACCATGCTGACATTTAGCACATATATGGATTATTTGTCATCATATGTTGAACAATAGAGTCCCTTACAAATGTCTCAGGAATTTTGCAGGTAACACAAGTCAGACTAACTGATCTATAGTTAACTGGGTAAGTTCTTGTACCTTTTCTAATTTTGAGGTCACTTTGGATGTTTTCCAGTCATTGGGTATAGTCGCATTTTGTATGGACTTTTTGAATAGGGTACAGAGGGGAACTGACAGTTCCTCGCCAACTCTTTAAGCACTCTTGATGGAACACCATGAGGGCCCTGAGCCTTGTTTGGGTTTAAATTATTAAGTTTCATCTTTACTGATTCTGGGGTGATAGTTACTACCTCTATCAACACACTCTGAGATCTTGAAACAGGTGCAACATCAGGTAAATTGGTCACGTCTTCTTTAGTAAAGACATTACAAAAAAAATTTATGTAACACTTCTGCCTTATCTTTATCACTGACTGCAATATATTTCCATCATCTGCAATTAAGGAACTAATGCCAACTTTAGACTTGGTTTTAGACTTCACATTGTTCCAAAAACCTTTCAGGTTTTTCTTACATTCCATGGAATTTTTTTTTTCATTTCTCAAATTCTCTTTTGTCTTTTCTGATTTTCCTATTACACAGATTTCTTGATGCTATGTATTTTTGATAATTTCTTCCACTTTTTGTTTCTAGAAACCTTTTGTATAAATCATATTTTTTCTTCATAACTTTTATTTGATGTCATCCACATTTGTTTTTGTCTTTACTTGTTTTTACTTTGGGAATGTTGCTTTCCATACTAGTATGTATCTTCTTCTTTGTTAATTCTCAGCACTGTTCCACACTGAAGTCTTTTAGTTCACTCCAGTCTGTATTGCTGAATTCAAGTCTCATTTTGTCAAAATTTGCCATTGTTGTGTTGGATATCTGATACTAAGGCTTCATCATTTACTATTACCAGGTCAAAATGTTAGGTCTTTTTCCTTCTCTTCATCTTGTTGGGTCCTTTACCACTTGGTAAAGAAAACTGTCTTGTAAGCATTCTGTAAAATTATTCTCTCTTTCCCCTGTCCATGTTCCCAACCAGTCAATGTTTCAAAAATGGAAATCCCCTTTGATACATACAGTCAATAGTGTCTTGTGTTAATAACTTTATTAAATTATCCTCATTTTCTGTAGAACATTTTGGGCTTTTGTATACACAACCAAAAAGGACTTTTCGACCATCTCCTGGGGTGAAATCAACCCACACACATTCTTCAAACTCAGTGTCATTCATTCTAGAACATAATTTTGCATTCATACCAAGCTTTACAATACTCCTCTTTTTGAGTTTTTGTTAAGAATAAATCAAATGCTAGGATTTCATATTCCACTGTGCCACTGTGTTCATTTCTTTCTGATTCTTGACCAGAACTTCAGTAACTAATAGGTTTTATACTATCTACCTGAGTTAACAGTTCATTCTTTTTATTCACAAGTCCGTCAGCATTTGTATAGAAGACTGTTTGGGCATGTAATGTACAAAATAATTTATTTAATTACACATACTCTAATTTATTTTCTACAGCATTTTAAAAACTATGTACATTATTGTCATGTCTGGTGGTTTATCAGTCCTCCTTTGGGGCATCCTGACTAGGTCTGGATGACCGCTTGACTGTCACAGTCTTCACTCCCCTTATCTTGATGTCTCTTTCTCCCTCATCAATCCATCTCTTTAGTTTAGTTCTTGTCTCAGCAGTTTGTTTTTCTGTCGTTCAGTTGGAGTGCAGTCAGGGGTTGATGTAAATTATGTCTGCTTGATAATCAATGCCCTTTCATTTTTTAGGATCTCATTTTTCACTTCAGTGCTCTTTGTTTTAATGCGCATGAGTCTGGGCTGTTCACCTTGCCCAGTCTCACAGGCTCCTCAATGCAGCCTTCTTTTAAGTCAGGGCAAATCTTTCTGACCACGTTCTCAACACACTGCATGTCTTCCTTGATTCTCTCTTCTCTGTATGTCTTCCTACTTTCAGGTAGATGTGAAATGATCAGATTTAGCTCTCTCTATTCCTTTTCCACCCTCTCTTCCCACAACTCCTCCAGCTTCTTCTCCACTCATTTGTCAATCACTTTTTGTAGACTAGCACCTGAGCAACCTGCTTCCAGTCTGCTCAGTCTAGCATCCACTGACTCGAAAAGTCTGATCAGCCGATCTGGCTTGGCCTCTAATTCTGTTTTTTTGCTACTGTCCACTGCATGGCACTGATCACACACCCAGTCTACTCCAGACTTGGACTGGAGTCACAAAGGATGCCAAAATCTCTTTCTGTGAGGTTTGAACAACCTTCCTTGTGGCACCACATTTTGCAGTTGTAGCACTGGATAGCGTCCTGTCCCTCATCAACTGCTGCTTCACATTTGAGACAGATAAAAAATTTCTCTCTTGCTTCATTAACAGAGTCTTCAAAAGCTGACACACTGTCCTTTCCCCTTTTTACTTTCGCTTTTTCTTACTCTTCTTAGCTCCACCCCTTCCTGCTCCTCCTTGGCCTCTCTGTGCTCCAGCCATATTTTGATAATTCGAGAATATCAGACAGAAAAAAAGAAGATTTTGAACACAAAAGAAGAAAACTGAAAAGCAGTATTACTTACTTTAACTTATGCAGTTTGGTATTATATAGCTTCATATCTTCTGTGTGCACTGTGTTTGCCGGTTGATAAACTCTGTAAAGATCAATCCAAGAATGCACCACTTGGGGATGTCAGTTAACACCTGAGCATCATCTGACATTTTGCTTCACACACACACACACACAAGCGCACACTTGTTAGTTCCCCTACTCATTCAAGAATCAACTGGACAATTCTACAAAATTCCTACCTATTTTTAGAGAGTGATGAATAAATAAAATGTAAATGAAATGTCGAACCTTGACCAAAGTCTGTAACAGAATGTGTCATGAGATCAAAGAAGGGACTGTTTATAAGCTTCAAAGCTTGCTTTTGTCCTTAACCTACTACTACTACTACCACATAAAACTTGGAAACTAGTACTTAACTAGCCATCGAATTTTTGACGGATGAGTCAAGACCTCCAGGAGAAGCAATGCAAGACCTCCAGGCTCTTGATGCTGTACAAAATTTACACCAATCAAGCCCACTGTCCAAACCCCAAAAGGAAACTTAGCCGACTGCCGCCTCGCCAACGCGAAGGACACAACCAACAGTTTCCATCATCATCACCACCAGAACACAGTACAGAGGCTCTTCATTTTTACCTAGAACCATCATAGACTGGAACTGCCTGCCCCATGTGGCTGTGGAGGCCAAAACGCCTGACACTTTTGTGTCAAGGGTCTCCAAGCAGTAAACAACTCTTCCAGTGCCCCCACACCGCACGCCAACCACCCCCCACCTCTCCCACCCCGATCCCCTATCCTGTTACCTCCTCACCCCCAGTTCCCCTGAACAGCGTAGGTATGATGCCGCCTTCACCTCTACCTCTTCTTCACATCTTCAAGGAACACCAGCTACAAAATAGTAGTAGCGAATCTCCCCAGTTTTAGGTGCCAGAATAATCGATTCATATGATTGTGAGCCCTCAACAATAAAGAAGAAGACAAAGTGGCCCGTGCTGCTTCAGCTCCAGCATGCATGAAGTGTTAACAGCGCAAAATGTGCTACCAGTATTCGAACCCACGTCCGGATAATATACAACCATCATCATCAGGGCAGATCTTGATGTTTACAAAAATTTGTCGATGCTCCCAACTTGCGTTGTAATAGTCAGAAGTTTAGTCTTTCGGTTAACATTTTGTTGCTGTTGTTTTTTCAAGTTGCTGATGTCTTAATACGTTGTGAAATAAAAGCATGGACGCTAGGGAAAAAAAAGGACAAAAAAAAATCACCTCTTCATTCGAGAAAGAATGACGCCCCTCTTTTCTGAATCGCTGTGTTGCTTTTCACAACTTTCCCGTTTACTTTCCGTCATTACTTTAAAATGGGAACTAATGCTAAATTTTCTGCCAGAGTTCACTCCTCCTGACCAGAGGCAGTGATTACAAAGTGCCAAATAAGATCGCTACACTAAAAAAGAAAAAAAAGTGGATTAATGAATTTATCCAGTCATTTGCCTCTGTCATAAACTCGCAGCAAATCCATGCCTTTTTTTTTTCACCCACAATACTGTCACGTTCACTTAATCCGCCAGCTTGATGAAAGCCCTAAAATTAATCAACCAGGTTTAATAAGTGACTCCAGTTGTTGAATGATTTTGTTGTTTATTTACTCCTTTGTTTACAAACAGAACAACACTGTTTTTGGTGCGGATATGCAAAAATCATAAAAGACAAAGTCATCAAAGTTCAATTAAATGAATTAGATAAAGAGTCTTTGTTATTAATGATAATGACTGATACTGATAATGGCGATGTTCGTTCTTTAGTTTAACGTCTTGAATAACGATGGTAATGACGGTAGTGCTGCTAGATAGATGGTGTTGTAAGAAGTAAAATTTTCCAATAAATGAATGGCTTTGTAACGTGAGTAATGCTCTGGGCGGATTTGGTGTTGGTTGAAGTCTCGTTTGATCCACCTCACCAGTCATAATATTTTAAAGGGAAGTAAAGATCAAACCAACTGACAGTAACTTGCATTGAAAGTTAGTCCCCCTGAAACATAGCCGACTCAAAGTGCAGTTTTTTCAGTTTCTTAACCTGAAACTTAGACAAAACAACTTTTTTGTTGTTGTTGTTGTTCTAGCAAGTCTGTCCATATGTTCACATGAAAATAAGCAAAAGGACAATATTTGACAGGGTAGTAGCATCTTGTGCTCTGCTGCTTGGGGTTCTTCTGAACGCAAGAAATCAAAGCCGGATTCATAGCGTAACGTATTATTATTCTATAGTATTGTTACCTACAAAAACATTATGTTTAATCTTGAGCTGAATATATTTAAAGAATTGGATATAATTCTTATGTGGCAAAAATAACTATTTGTCTGTGCACAATATATTGTGCGGAACTGGCAGGAACGGAAACTTAGCAACCACCTTCAACTGGTTCAAAAAACAAAAAGTGCACTTAGTTGGGAAAGAGCCTTTGAAAGAGACAATGATTGTTGAATTGCATGGTCTTTCCAGGTCACTGGTTTCCCTCAAAAGACATGCTGCCCCAATTATATTTAGGTTCTGTTCACAGACCTCTCAGTCTCAGCCTAGTGGAAATCCAGTACAAAATGAAAGGCCACCACCAAACTTAGAGGAAAAAGATGACAGAGTTGTGAAAGTAACCAGACACCTCCAACTTCATAAAGCAGGGAAAGACAAAGAGTTCTTCCCTCGAAGTTCTGATAAACCACTAGTGTTGCTATTTCAGTGGCTGTATGCCAAACCCTCAGCTGTGAATAAGTACACTCAATTATATCGCAATATTGGATTGGATGTTCTCACCGTGAGGGGAAAGCTTTCTGAATTCCTCTGGCCTCCTAAGGGAATAAAATTATCAGATGAACTTTTGAGTTACCTGAATTCAAACCGCCCAGTTGATGAAAAATTTTTTGTTCATGCATTTTCTGTTGGCGCATACAACTATGCCACTGCAATGCATGAAGCAATGGAGAAGCCAGAGGAATGTGGACATTTTCGGGACAGAGTCATTGGACAAATATTTGACAGCATTGTAATTGGGTCATACGACAGTATGTCAGAAGGCATTGCACAGGTGAGGCAGAATATTGAAGGAGGGGATTTATTAATAATATGTGTTTGATGTGAAACTTTTATTTGGTTTACATGCACACACAGCAAGCACATCATGACATATAGTGCAGTATACATGTCTGAACTGAACAATTGCATGGCCATTGACATATTAAAATTGTGTTAGTGTTATAACGATAATAATGAAGTTGTCTTCTATCGTGCTGTTCCCTCAAGGAGAGGCTCACAGCATTTCACAAATTACAAATAACAAGAAAGAAAAAAACAAAGATCAAGAAAATTCAAATAACAACCAATCACTCATGGCACTCCACAAATGTTAAAAAAAGAGAAGCAGCAAATAACAATCATCACCAAAAAAATCAGTCACAAAGAAACAATTACCATCTTCGCATCGTGAACAGCACACGCATGTGTGCGTGCACACACACACACACACACTAACGATGACACACACGTGTGCACGCGCACATAAACATGCACACAGAGCACCTACCACCTACATTTACACACACAACACCAGAAAAAGCAGTATATCCCTCATATAACAGCAAATTAGACTAAACTGTTTCTTAAATGCAAGCCAAAAAAGATATGTTTTCAGTTGGGACATAATCGGTATAGACATGATTACATCTTAATTTATACTGAGTTATGATTTTTTTTTAATGACAAATGATTCACGCTCAGAAATGAACAAAAACAACTGAGGTCAATTAACCCACATGTCAAAAAATGTTGAAGGGTAAGTTCAAGGGGGCATTTCTGTTCAGTCATATTTTAAACACCATAATTCATCTCTGAAAATAAATATGTGGGAATAATATCAAAAAAAAGTGAAGTGACTATCTTTCTGCAGTAAAGAGGGAGTTCAGAACAAAGTGGCGTCACAATAGGTTATGAAACCAGTAATTTCATGAAATCCCTGGGAGTTTTAATCATTTCATGTAACTACTGTAGCAATCAGAGAATTCTTGAATCACTGAAATTCTTACTGATTTTTTTTTTTTTTTTTTAAATCTCTAGATGCATGTCAATTATTTCACAAAATCACAGAACTACACATGCACAGCAAACTTCTTCTGGTGCAAAAAAAAAAAAAAAAAAAAAAAAAAAGAATTATTTACTATTCAAATTCCATTTAACATGAATTATGGAGCAACTTTCCCTGAAAACACCTGCTTCTCCTTGTTCAGAACTCATGCCCTTGAGATCGTTACAATTGCATCTAGAATTTAGTGGATTTTTTGTTTCTTTCTAAAGCCAACTTGTCACTGAGTTAATATTTGACTGAGCAGTGACTGCTGAAAATAGTGAGACACATTGCTTTTTGTTGATGTCTTCTTTAACCAGCAGTCTCTGAGGACAGGGACAAAACTGATTTCTTGAATAGAGTTACATCAGAGTAATGTGCTTTTTTTTTCTTGCTTTTTTCTCTCTTTTTTTCTTTTCTTTTTTTTTTGGGGGGGGGGGTGGGGGGGGGGGTTGGTTGTGCAGATTCGATGCCTGTTGCCCAGTCAATGAATTTTTTGTCTTCCAACCATGCCACTAACATGTCCTTGATGTTACCATTGAGATCCACCAGGACCCTAGACGAGAACTCATTACCACAGCTCCCTTGGTGCTGGGACATTCTCATTTCTTTAACTTGAAGAACTGAATGATTGAGTCATGCCCCAGTCACATGCAGTGACCACTTCTCACCAAATCTCAGAATTTGTGCTCAACACATAGTGCTTCCGTGGAGGAGAAACTGATTAACAGATGGAAATGATCAAGAACAAAATGCTCAAAGATACAGGTCTATCCCCCACCCACCCACCCACCCACCCATGTGCATGCACACACACACACACACACACACACACACACACACACCGGCAGTTTTAAAGATTCATTGAAGCCAACTAGTAAATAAGAACAGTTTTGAAGTGATTTCATTAAATCTCTGATGGCCACAGTGGTCACACGCAATAACTAAGACTTCACCCAGTTCAGGGATTTCATTAAATCTCTGGAAACTTGATAGTTACATGCATACTGTGTGTGTTTCAAGGCCTGTCATGCCAGTGCTCAGCTTATATCACAGATTGACATAAGCTTACAGCTGGGCCAACAGCAAAGTGAGAGCTGTATGATCAGTGGTTTCTCCATTACACTGGGAAGTCATTTACGATTTAGTCTTTTGTCAAGGTCTATGACTCTCAAACTAGGAGGCAAGATTGCACTGGCTCTTGGTGCAGCAGCCTTGGGGGCTAGTTGGCCTTTGGGATCCATCCCAACACCAACTGTCCTAAAACCCTTTTGGCTGAGAGAGTGGGGGTTAACATGGGCAAGACTCTCTTCACTATAATCAAATTCTAGTCCACATAGTCGGGACAGAAGTTACCTCCTCTGCTGTTCTGATTGTCATAGTTGGACAGGACTATCATACACATGTGTTACAGGAGTGTCAAAATTGTCTGTATCCTGTCACAGTGAAGCCTTTCCGTTGTTTCAGTTCCTGCCACATCATGTTTTTACTTCACCCCACCCACC
Source organism: Babylonia areolata (assembly GCF_041734735.1). Taxonomy (NCBI): domain Eukaryota; kingdom Metazoa; phylum Mollusca; class Gastropoda; order Neogastropoda; family Buccinidae; genus Babylonia; species Babylonia areolata. The sequence continues at coordinate 22,675,183 of NC_134897.1, read as the reverse complement.
CTCTATTACATCTTAAGTGGGTGTGGGTGCTGGTATTTCAAATTAGAGAATAAAGTGATGTCCTGATGCAGCATTCACATAGCACACATAAAAGAACTCATGGCAACAAGAGAGTTGTTCCTGGCAAAATTCTGAGAAAAAATCCACCATGATTGTAAAACAAATAATTAATATATAGACCTTCACATTGGAAAAAAAGAATTGCAGGTGTTGCAATGTGTGACATACTTTCCCCCAGAGAGAGCAGCCTAAATATAACACAGACAAATCTGTGTGACAAAAATAATACAATGCAACATATACAAAAATATTTCATTATAATAACATATCATACAGACATGATTAATGCTGTGAGAATGCAGTTGCAAGGAACATTGGTGGAAGGGGGGGGGGGGGCAAATTTGCCTTTAACTTTCATTAGATTAATGAAACAAATGAAATAGCAAACCATATTGAATGTTTGTCAAGCTCAAAATCATGTGTGCAGATTCTTCCAGAAAACGAACCCTTCCGGAAGATGGTCCATCAAACTCTGAGGCTGTATTATGATGTCACGTACAAAACCACCACGGCCACCTATGATAAGCTGGTGGAACATTTCAAGAAGGACCCAATCCCGGTTCCAACTTTGTTGATCTACTCTAAGAATGACCCCATGTGTGACACACTGGCCGTAGAAGAAATGGTGAAGAACTGGCAGATCCAACAGCCCGGGTTTGACGTCACCAGGCTGTCATGGCCAGAGTCCGTACATACCGCCCACTTGAAGGAGCACAGAAATGACTACATGGCTGCCTGGACTGAGCTGATGAAAAAGTTGAAACTCATTTGATGTATCTGGCTTTCTTTTTTTTTCTTTTTTTTTTTTCTTTTTTTTTTTTTTTTTTTTTTCTATAAACATGAATTGTTTTCTTCCTATTCTTATTTCATTTTTCTGTATTGTATCTGTCAGTTGTTCCAGGATTATCAGTCACTCATTCCAAGATGACATCATTTTCAGATTCCTTGCAACACGCAATGCAAACATTCCTATGTTCTCAAGGCCTTGGGTCAATGCATGGGACAGATATCTGCTTCTGGTTTTTTGTTTGTTTGTTTTGGGGTTCCCCCCCCCCCCCCCCCCCCCCCAAGGCTTTTTTGTAGGAGGGTGGGGGGGGGGGAGCGGAACCATGGGGTGGAATGTAACATTTATGGATCAAAATACAAGCTTTCACACCTACTTAAAACTGAAACTTGTTAAGCACAGAATGAAAATGAATGTGGTTGCGTTTGTTTAGAACTTCACTGTTTTGTTTTGATCATAAATGATGTACAATTGCAATTTGAAATTGCGCTGTGTGTTAAAGCGTCACTGTCTCAAAGTAACCACAAATATATAAAGTATGACAAAACTCGATCACAGTTTCCATACCATTTGTTTAAAGTCATTTCTGTTGAGGCTTTTTTTTTTTTTTAAAGGTAGAAGAAATATATTTTCACCTTATTAATGGTAAATCATGAAAGCACTGCCCTCGAAAAAAAAAGAAAAAACAACAATGGAAACATTCAGTGAACACTAACATCTTGCTATATTGTCCATTAAAAGAGAAGCAAACAAAGAACTATGAGTGAATGGATGAGTATTGATGTAAAGAAAAGGGAGGAGAGAAAAGTATAGGTGCAGAAAAAAAGAAAGAAGGAAAAAAAAGAAAATAGGCACACACAAAAAAAAAAGACAAGAAAAAAAAAAAAGAATGATGATTTGAAAAATAAAAATTAAAAAGATGTGGGAAAAAATAGGAGGATGGAGGACCCACAAAAAAAAGTGGAAAAAATAGGAGGATGGAGGACCCACAAAAAAAAAAAAAAAAAAAAATCAGAATAAAGCACTGCCCTCTTTCAAAAGAAAACAGCAGTTTGCCTGGTAATTTCTTTGTTTTTTGGTCTTCTGCAGGTCATAGTTTCATGACAACTCGGGAACACCTCAGGGTTTATATTGTGTGTTTAAAAAAAACAAACAGCTTTGGTATATGTGTGGCATTCAATTATGATTTAAAATCAAATTGGGGGGAGGGGGGGGGGATAGGGAGCGTGATGTCAAGTTTGAATGGTATTGTAATTCTGAAAGTGGCAGTACTATAACAGACTTTGCCAGTGAACGCCTGTACCTCCTAGTTCAGAACTTGTGCCCCCATTACAGTTGCATCTGAAAATATTTTTTTAAGAAAACAAATTTGTCACTCAGTATTTAACTGAGCAGTGACTGGTGATAATAGTGAGACACATGGCTCTTTGTTGATGTCTTCTTCATCCAGCAGTCTCAGAGGACAGCGATGAAACTCTTTTCTTGAACAGAGTCTTTTTAAAATCCCTGCTTTAACAGCAGTTGTGTACTGGTCATCATCCACATTCCTGCTGACCTGAAAATACTTCAGGGATCACCTCTACCACAATACACTGATGGAATCGGAACAGCAACACTGGCGCAACACTGGCCCCATGTTCACATCAGCTTGTATGTTTACCCTGCTTTTCTCTTCAGTATCCTCTCCACCTGAGATACTTGTTCAACACTTTGATTTTTAACTGTGCAGTTTGCTGCAGTTTCCTCTGACAGGGCTTTTTAACAGCTGGCAAAACTTCATTTTAATTCAGAGAAATTAGATGATATTCAGTACCTGTTCTAGAAATCACTTATGTTGTTAGAGATGAAGAAACACCAACAAGCGCTTCACAACCAAATCATGGAGTTTGCCTGGTAATTTCTTCTTATGTTTTTTGGGGTTTTTTTCTTGGTCTTCTACAGGTCCTAGTTTCTTGACAACTCAGGAACATCTCAGTGTTTATATTGTGTGTTCAAAATGATGTATGCTGGTATGCAAATTTGATTTTAAAACATACTCAGGGTGGTGTGATGCCCAGTTTGAATGGTATTATAATTCTGAAAGTGTCAGTACAACAACATACTTCATGGTTTTGTCTGTTTTGATGTGTTGGAGAAACTTGAGAATCACATTGCACTGTGTTGTTAGCCTCCATGATCCATGAAAATGTTTTTGGCTTTTCAGCTCAAGCAGTGATGATGAAAACCAACCATACACAAGCAAAGACATTCTTTTCTCCATTATGAACTTAGGTTACATATATGTAGCACAGATTTTCATTTAGCTGCTCTGTGTGTGTGTGTGTGTGTGTGTGCGTGTGTTTTGTTTTTGTTTGTTTGTTTTATGAGTGTGGGTGTTGAAGAAGGAGATAACAGAGACAGTGATTTCACTTGACTGGTTAATTGGCGATTCTTTTTTTCTTTTCTTTTTTTTTTGTGTGTGTATATATTAATTTTTATTCTAAATTGCAGAAGTTTTATTTCTTACTTTTCTTTCGTTCATCCTGTCCCTGAGCTAAGTTGTTTAAACTGCTCTGTTATTGACTCTGCATTTACTCTTGCTTTTTCTGAATATGTGTATATCATCAGTAATGGTTATTTTAGCAATATTGCATTTGTTTCTTGCCATTTGATGTGTAGCGATTTATGAATATGGTTGTGGGTGTGGGTATCACTCTGTGTGTGTGTGTGTGTGTGTGTGTGACTGGATTGTGATTGTAGTTTATGGGTGGGTGTGTGGGTGTGTAACTGGATGTGTTTGTAGGTGTTGGTGTCTATGTGTATGTGAAAGGGTTTGTTTCTTAGTGCCTTATATATTTACCTGTATGCAAGTTGATACTGAATGATTGGGGTAGAGGGGGGGAAGGAAGATTTCAACAGTCATGTATTAAAACAAAAAAAATCTGATTTAAAGATAGAATGGAATTAAAGGTAAAAGTATAAACATCCTTAAAAATTATTAAAAACTTTCCATCTGAAAAGATCATTTGATCATTTCTTGTGTGTGTGTGTTAGTGTGTGTGTGTGTGTGTGTGTAACTGGATGTGATTATAGTGTGTGTGTGTGTGTGTAACTGGATGTGATTGTAGGTGTGGGTGTCACTGTGTGTATGTAAGAGGATTTGTTTCTCTGTGCCTTGTATGTTTACTTGTATGCAAGGTGATATTTTTTTAAAGGAACATTTCGGTTGTCCAGTATTAAAACAAAAAATCTGATTAATGATTAGATAGAATTTTATTAGAAGTATAAACCACCTTAGAAATTCTGAAAAACTTTTAATCTATATTGTAAAATGATTAATTGATCAATTTCACACAGTACACCATATTTAATCATAAGAAGAAAAAAAACTGAAAGATACAGAGATGCTCATTTGAGCTTTTAAAATTCAGTGGCTAACGTTGAGTTTTATATTAGATATAACTATTATATAACTATATATTATATAACTATTATACTGTTGTTGTTTTTAATTCAGCGTGCAGTAGTATGTATTTTTGCTTATATGAAGCACAGAATGTTGAATTTTTATATATCAAGGCTGCTGGTGTGTACCCATTGACTGTACAAAATTTACATCTTAAGTGTGTATTACCCCTGTATTCTTCCTTGAGTTCACCAGGGTGGATCGATATGATTAACCAATTAACCACAGCGCCAGTGTAGACCAGATCTCAAAAGTGTACTTGCGTGATGCCGCGTCGATTTTAATCAATATCAATTGAAAAAGTCGACCCCGAAATTTATATAATCTCTTTTTCTTCTCCTTCTTCTTTCCCTTAACTACCGCCTTCATCATTGTGAAGATTCTGTAGACTATAAGGGGGTGTTGCGTATTTTTGAGGTAATGAAACAACAACATGCAAAACCGGATTTGTGTGGTGGTGTTTTGCCAGTGCTTACACCAGCCTCTCCGTACTTTCAGCTTTACTGCTCTGGAAAACAAAGCAAAACATAACCAGCCGAAAATAAGCCTCTTTGATCAAAAAAAAAAAATTTAATAAAGCCAAAATTCTCATCTCCAATCAGCAGCAAAAACAAAAACAAAACTGTAGACCACTAGTTAGTATGCTACAGTTTCCTGCACATGTTGTCATTGCAGAAATGTTTAAGAACAACGGAAAACAGGAATTAATCAACAAATGAAATGTAAGAAACTGCCATTCCGAGCAAACAGGAACTGTTCGGGGTTTCCCCTGAGCCAAGTAATTCTATTTCTAGTTTCGCCATCACAAACTGCAGTGAACTTATTCATGGAAGAGCATTTTCCTTTTTCTTTGTTTCTTTCTTTACCTTATTTTATTCAGTTTAGTTTAAAGCGGTTTAATCCTTCGAGCTACACTCAGTTTTCCAGGAGGCGTCATTGCGTTCGGACAAATCCATACAAGCCACTCCACATTTGCTAAGCAGATAATACTTGAACAGTACGATGTTTTAGGTCTTGAGGACCTGACCAACACTGAGTATAACCCAACGCGCGTAGTCAGGCTGTGAGTGCATGCACACATACACACACACACACACACACACACACACACACACACACATATATATATATATATATATATATATATATATATATATATATATAAATTTCGTGTACCTATCAGAGCGGATTTTTTTCTCAGTAGAGTGTTGTGTTAGAGGACAACACTTATGTTGCCATGGGTTCTTTTTCAGTGCGCCAGGTGCGTGCTGTGGGCTACACCGGCGGTGGGACCTCATCTTCGTTGATCGTCTCTTCCGAATGACCAGTCTCTCAGTATGGTTTTCCCGTCAAACCGAACCCAGACTGACCCTCACGGACACTGTATTGGCAGCACTGATGAAACAACGCCCCAAATCCTGATCCTGATCCTGATCCTGATAAACGTCTGAACTTTTCTGCCCCCTTCTCCTAGGTGGTAACCCATTCAAGTACTAACCGGGCCCGACATCGCTAAACCTGTGTGGGTGATCGAACGAGAACCGGTGTTTTCAGTGATAATGGCCCGACGTTGGCAAAAACTGAACATGACTCGGCTCCTGTGTCGGGAAATAAGCTCACGAGTCATTTAAATCGAGGCTTATTCAAGGTTGCAACCAAATTTACTTTAAAAACCGAAACGACAAAAAACAAGATCCGTTCGACGTAAGTGAGTCAAAGAGAGGTTTCTATTTCAATATTTTCAGTAAAACTGGTCTTAAAACTTGACACTTTTTTTTTTTTTTGAACGCCCAAACCTTTCATCCATTTCCAATGACAGTCAGTTTTAACTACGGATGTGTGAAGGTGGACCGACCCTATTTATGAAATAGGTTCGTGGTTATAACCCATGCAGACTCTGTCAGTGTCAGCGTGTCTGCGGACGTGTGTGTAATTAAGAAATGTAATAGGCTTTATAGCCATTGATTCTGTTTTATGCTTTTGTGCGTCAAATCATTAATTTTTTTCCATCGTCCTTCTGTAACTGAGTTATTGCGTGTGTGTATGTGTATGTGTGTCAAATGTTTATAGTAAGCGCTTTGAGATCCCCTTCAAGGGAGGAAAGCGCTCAACAATTTAAGTATCCGGCAATATATTATTATATAGTTATAGTTATTATTATTATTCAGTCTATTCATTTATATTATATTCAATGAATCACGTGACAAAATAATTAATACGGAAATACATGTCGTAAGTATTCGAACAGCACATACAAACAAAACTAACACCCCACTAAAGCATGCACGCACCAGCACACTGACGTCAATATATCCGGCTGCTTAAATAGGCCGAAAACTTACATCATGCACTGATGCCTGCAAACAGACAATTAAAACTGAGCGGTGTGCCCCTCTAAATGTATGAAATAATTGCCGGAAAAACTGGGAGAGCTTCCCGGTTCAGTGACCACACACACACACTCTGGCAAATGTTTGGAAGTTTGCAGTCCCGGTAAGATATAAAAACACGCAATTACTGACATCGGATTGTTCCGAATACAAAACAACGCATGGAGTTTCAGATTCATTCTGCGGGTATAGTTTATCATCTGTAAGAGGTAGGCGGGAAAAAGCATTGCACTTTTTTGTACTGTATCCACTGAAGAAGATTTCACCATTATCACATTACATTGAGCTAATTAAGTACAAACGATCTTAACTGTTGATAAGTGGTTGTTTTGTCTCACTGACTGGCGTACATCAAGGTGTTCACGGTGATCCTATAGTATTTTCTCATCTCATCATTCCTATTCTTTGTGTTTCTTGATTGGGCCTTGTGTAGTATGTAAACGATTTTCAGTGATAATGATAGTACTTTATTTCTATATATTGTCCCTCTCGTTAAAATACAATAATGCTCAAGGCACAAAACTCGAGTCAGTAAGTAAAACTGATACGAAAAAGAAATGTTTTACATAAAAAGCATCATAACACGTGAGATTTCTATACCTACCCTGGCGGCCCACACATCCTACCAACTCATATGCATACAACGCACACAGTCATCTCAACAATGATAGTCTGTGAAATCCAAATATCCACATGATTATAATACCACAAAACTGACGCGCATAGGTTATCGCCAGGACGAAGGCACCATTCTCTTTGAAACTCCAGCAAGGTAATTCACGTCATTGTAAATGATTCATGACTGATACTTCTCAAGCCATGTACCGTTCACCGAATTCTTTCAGTAGCATTTTGTACATCGGATTGTCAATCGTTTACTCTGCTCTAAACGATAAACACTGAAGGACGGTGACGTTTGCAAGCGAGACAAAATTAAGGTACATGCATGTCCTATAATAGCGGTGGTTTACAGTTGTGTGCTTTTACTCGAATGAAGGTGCTGAACTCTTCGCGTTTGTTTGTTATTTGGTGTTTAACATGATATAGTCAAGCTATGCTATCATTAGGTATCTCGCCGTGTACAACTTGAACACTCTACCACACAAACACACGCGCCCAAACACACACACACACACACACACACACACACACACACACACACACACACTGATACGATGTTTTGGATTCACAGGAATATTGAGAGCGTCGGCTGGGGGCGGCACACTGAGACACAGAGAGACAGGTGGGGAGGGAGGGAGACAGAGAGATAGGTGGGGAGGGAGGGAGATAGGAGACAGAAACAGAGAGATGGGTGGGGAGGGAGGGAGATAGGAGACAGAGAGATAGGTGGGGAGAGAGGGAGACAGAGAGATAGGTGGGGAGGGAGGGAGATAGGTGGGGAGGGAGGGAGAGAGACAGGTGGGGAGGGAGGGAGACAGAGAGACAGGTGAGGAGGGAGGGAGATAGGAGACAGAGAGATAGGTGGGGAGAGAGGGAGACAGAGAGATAGGTGGGGAGGGAGGGAGATAGGAGACAGAGAGATAGGTGGGGAGAGAGGGAGACAGAGAGATAGGTGGGGAGAGAGGGAGATAGGAGACAGAGAGATAGGTGGGGAGAGAGGGAGACAGAGAGATAGGTGGGGAGGGAGGGAGATAGGTGGGGAGGGAGGGAGAGAGACAGGTTGGGAGGGAGGGAGACAGAGAGATAGGTGGGGAGGGAGGAAGACAGAGAGATAGGTGGGGAGAGAGGGAGATAGGAGACAGAGAGATAGGTGGGGAGGGAGGGAGACAGAGAGATAGGTGGGGAGAGAGGGAGATAGGAGACAGAGAGATAGGTGGGGAGGGAGGGAGACAGAGAGATAGGCGGGGAGAGAGGGAGACAGAGAGATAGGTGGGGAGAGAGGGAGACAGAGAGATAGGTGGGGAGGGAGGGAGATAGGTGGGGAGGGAGGGAGACAGAGAGATAGGTGGGGAGAGAGGGAGACAGAGAGATAGGTGGGGAGAGAGGGAGATAGGAGACAGAGAGATAGGTGGGGAGGGAGGGAGACAGAGAGATAGGCGGGGAGAGAGGGAGACAGAGAGATAGGTGGGGAGAGAGGGAGACAGAGAGATAGGTGGGGAGGGAGGGAGATAGGTGGGGAGGGAGGGAGACAGAGAGATAGGTGGGGAGGGAGGGAGACAGATTGGTGGGGAGGGAGGGAGACAGAGAGACAGGTGGGGAGGGAGGAAGACAGATAGGTGGGGAGGGAGGGAGACAGAGAGATAGGTGGGGAGGGAGGGAGACAGATAGGTGGGGAGGGAGACAGAGAGACAGGTGGGGAGGGAGGGACACAGATAGGTGGGGAGGGAGGAAGACAGAGAGATAGGTGGGGAGGGAGGGAGACAGATAGGTGGGGAGGGAGGAAGACAGAGAGACAGGTGGGGAGGGAGGAAGACAGAGAGACAGGTGGGGAGGGAGGAAGACAGATAGGTGGGGAGGGAGGAAGACAGATAGGTGGGGAGGGAGGAAGACAGAGAGATAGGTGGGGAGGGAGGAAGACAGACAGGTGGGGAGGGAGGAAGACAGATAGGTGGGGAGGGAGGAAGACAGAGAGATAGGTGGGGAGGGAGGGAGACAGATAGGTGGGGAGGGAGGAAGACAGAGAGACAGGTGGGGAGGGAGGAAGACAGATAGGTGGGGAGGGAGGAAGACAGATAGGTGGGGAGGGAGGAAGACAGAGAGATAAGTGGGGAGGGAGGAAGACAGATAGGTGGGGAGGGAGGGAGACAGATAGGTGGGGAGGGAGGGAGACAGAGAGATAGGTGGGGAGGGAGGAAGACAGAGAGATAGGTGGGGAGGGAGGAAGACAGAGAGATAGGTGGGGAGGGAGGGAGACAGATAGGTGGGGAGGGAGGGAGACAGATAGGTGGGGAGGGAGGAAGACAGAGAGATAGGTGGGGAGGGAGGAAGACAGATAGGTGGGGAGGGAGGAAGACAGATAGGTGGGGAGGGAGGGAGACAGATAGGTGGGGAGGGAGGGAGACAGATAGGTGGGGAGGGAGGGAGACAGATAGGTGGGGAGGGAGGAAGACAGAGAGATAGGTGGGGAGGGAGGAAGACAGATAGGTGGGGAGGGAGGAAGACAGATAGGTGGGGAGGGAGGAAGACAGAGAGATAGGTGGGGAGGGAGGAAGACAGATAGGTGGGGAGGGAGGAAGACAGATAGGTGGGGAGGGAGGGAGAGAGATAGGTGGGGAGGGAGGGAGACAGATAGGTGGGGAGGGAGGAAGACAGAGAGATAGGTGGGGAGGGAGGAAGACAGATAGGTGGGGAGGGAGGAAGACAGATAGGTGGGGAGGGAGGGAGACAGATAGGTGGGGAGGGAGGAAGACAGAGAGACAGGTGGGGAGGAAGACAGATAGGTGGGGAGGGAGGAAGACAGAGAGACAGGTGGGGAGGGAGACAGATAGGTGGGGAGGGAGGAAGACAGAGAGATAGGTGGGGAGGGAGGAAGACAGATAGGTGGGGAGGGAGGATGACAGACAGGTGGGGAGGGAGGGAGACAGAGAGACAGGTGGGGAGGAAGACAGAGAGATAGGTGGGGAGGGAGGAAGACAGATAGGTGGGGAGGGAGGGAGACAGATAGGTGGGGAGGGAGGAA
>NC_134897.1:22542364-22652364 GCF_041734735.1 Babylonia areolata | reverse complement strand
TCATCAGTAACACACTGTAATGTACATGTACATTACCTACTGATGTTACAATGTGTCTAATGTATAAATGCCAAACTGCCAAGTGAAATTCACATAGGGCAAGTTCTGTGCGATTACTGTGACAAAAGTGACTCATGGATTGGCCTTCTGTTAAGTTAACATGTTCTTAGCTGCCCAGGCCAGGTTTTTAGTTTGAAGTTTCAAGGCGTGAAGACTTTTCTGGTTAGAGTAATTAGTTTTAATTAATCAGCCATTGACTCATTGCAGCACGCAACTGAAGATCCACGTGATGAAAATGAAATATTTCCAACTTTGACATTTATATAAAATCTATGAATCAATCTTTTTTTTCAGAATTGTGTAATGCTCTTTTATAAAAATTGAAAATAATTTTCCTTTGTGTGTGTGTGTGTGTGTGTGTGTGTGTGTTTTGTGTTTCAGACTGATGATTCTTAGTCAAAGCTTCCCTGCATTTACAGAGACATTGTGTCATTTGCCTTGATAAATTTTGGCTTGTCACTTGAGCTGAGCAAAATCCAGACATCGAACTGTGGACACTTTTAACTGCTCAGGAAGGAGTACACTGAACTTCTGAGTGAACGGCAACAGACAACGGCAACTGGTGATCCTTTGACTAGAGTGCATACTTCAGAGAAGAGTTTTTCAGTGCTCCAACAGCAAGATGGCTTTACGGGTGAAACATGGTGAGATTAATAAAGACCCAGAACATTTGGGCAAAACCTCGGATTCTGCTTCTGATGAAAACTCCGACGCCAGCAGTGATGACTGCTTCGACGAGAAAGAAAACAGCCCGCTCACAAAGCGGGCAAAGTTGGAGGAGGATGGGGATGAGGACGAAGATGATGATGACGATGATGAAAAAGGCAGAACTGATGATGGGGAGCACTCAGACTCGGCCGCTCTTCGACAATCGAAGCGGAAGCCATCCAAGTCTCGGATCAAGCGTATCGTGCCTCAGCAGCAAGGAGCGGGGGTGGGCTTGTCCCCTGACGCTGGTTTCCCCCTCCCCTCCATGGACAGTTTGATGATGGGCGGTGGGTCAGCCACCATGGTGGGTGGACTGGCTCAGGGCTACCTGCAGCAGATGACAGGGGGGCAGATGCGTACCCCGGGTGGCTACAAGTGCGAGGTGTGTGGCAAGGAGTTCCGGGTTCCCTCCCGCTACGATTCCCACATGCTGAGCCACTCGAAAGGAAAGCCATACTGTTGTGATGTGAGTTACTGGTTGTCTTTTTCTCTGCCTTTTTTAAAAAAATTTTTTTTTTATTTCCTTATTGGTTTCTGTGTGAATCTGTGAATGTGAGAGTTGTATTTATATACATTTGAGTGTGTGTGTGTGTGTGTGTGTGTGAATATCCTTTTGAAGGTGTTTGAATGAAAGAAAAAAAAACAGGAGGAAAAGGATTACCTTTAAATATTTTGCCATTTCACAGCCTTGATTGATGGAAATGATGCAAAAATGAAAATGAGAGACAGGAGATGGAGCAACTTTTGCACCATTTTTAAAACTCCACAGAAATGAATACATTTACTTTAAAAAAAAAAAAGTTTCTGACACAAACACTATAACCCCAAACCTCCAACCTGACAGCAGAAAAAAAGACATCAAAATGGGTGAACAGTTCATAGTGTGCTCAGTTGTTGACGATACCTGGTTGATGACTGAAGAGATACATATATGCATGTGTTACACTTACGAGTGTGCAGCAATATTTGTTATTGATGTCTTGTTCATGACTCAAGAGCTCTGAGCATGCTACAGTTGTGCAGCAGAATTTGTTATTGATGCCTTGTGTCGATGACTGAACATGTGCTACACTGATTGGTGTGCTGCAAAATATCTGTTGTTGATGACTGAGGAGCTGTGCATGTGCTACACTTTCAGGTGTGCTGCAAAATATCTGTTGTTGATGACTGAAGAGCTGTGCATGTGCTACACTTTCAGGTGTGCTGCAAAATATCTGTTGTTGATGACTGAAGAGCTGTGCACGTGCTACACTTTCAGGTGTGCTGCAAAATATCTGTTGTTGATGACTGAAGAGCTGTGCATGTGCTACACTTTCAGGTGTGCTGCAATATATTTGTTGTTGATGACTGAAGAGCTGTGCATGTGCTACACTTTCAGGTGTGCTGCAATATATTTGTTGTTGATGACTGAAGAGCTGTGCATGTGCTACACTTTCAGGTGTGCTGCAATATATTTGTTGTTGATGACAGAGGAGTTGTGCATGTGTTACCCTTTCAGGTGTGCTGCAATATATTTGTTGTTGATGACTGAGGAGCTGTGCACGTGCTACACTTTCAGGTGTGCTGCAATATATTTGTTGTTGATGACTGAAGAGCTGTGCATGTGTTACACTTTCAGGTGTGCTGCAATATATTTGTTGTTGATGACAGAGGAGTTGTGCATGTGTTACACTTTCAGGTGTGCTGCAATATATTTGTTGTTGATGACTGAAGAGCTGTGCATGTGCTACACTTTCAGGTGTGCTGCAATATATTTGTTGTTGATGACAGAGGAGTTGTGCATGTGTTACACTTTCAGGTGTGCTGCAATATATTTGTTGTTGATGACTGAAGAGCTGTGCATGTGCTACACTTTCAGGTGTGCTGCAATATATTGTTGATGACTGAGGAGCTGTGCATGTGCTACACTTTCAGGTGTGCTGCAATATATTTGTTGTTGATGACTGAGGAGCTGTGCATGTGCTACACTTTCAGGTGTGCTGCAATATATTTGTTGTTGATGACTGAAGAGCTGTGCATGTGTTACACTTTCAGGTGTGCTGCAATATATTTGTTGTTGATGACTGAGGAGCTGTGCATGTGCTACACTTTCAGGTGTGCTGCAATATATTTGTTGTTGATGACTGAGGAGTTGTGCATGTGTTACCCTTTCAGGTGTACTGCAATATAATTGTTGCTGAAGAATGATGAGCTGTGCATGTGTCACCTTTACAGGTGTGTGGCAAGCTGTTCGCCTCGCAGCAGAAGCTGGATATCCACAAGCCGGTGCACAGCCGCGACCGCAAGGAGTCTCTGGAGTGCCCCACCTGTGGCCAGAAGTGCAACAACTGGCGCTCCTACCTGTACCACGTGTCCAAACACACCACCAACGGGGGCAAGAAGCACACTTGTGAGGTGTGGAGGATAGTTAAGTTTGAGGATAGTTAAGTTTGTGGGTGTGCATACAGGTGTGTGTGTAGGTGTGTGTGTGTGTCACACTTGTGAGGTGTGGAGGATAGTTAAGTTGGTGGGTGTGTGGGTGTGCATGCAGGTGTGTGGGTATCACTATATCATATGTGTGTACACATACCCAAGTTGGCAGCCTGTTCTGCAAATGACTTGTGTTTTTAATAAAGCCCAAAGAGCTTGGCCTCTGATCAAGGATAGGCGCTACATAAGTATCCACATCATTCCTTGTCAAACGTGTGGAGTGTACAGTGTTCTGGTAGCTGACCTTGGTCCTCACTCAGATCTTTTTATGAATTGTGAAATGCAGAGGTTATTTTACACTACGCTGTATTGGTTGAGTGTGTGTGTGTGTGTGTGTGTGTGTGTGTGTGTGTGTGCGCGCGCGCGCTCATCCTGGCGTGCATGCGTGTTGGTGTGTATGCGTGTGCATGCATATGTGGAGTATACAATGCAGCAGTAGCTTACCTTTGTACTCATTAAAATCAAATTATAAAAAAAAAAATGCAGGGTTACATTTGAAACAACTGCGTCAGTTAAGCAATAACCAAACTGTAATTGCACTTCTGCTTGCATGCATAATCACTTGTGGAAACACACATGATCACATGTCTGTGCATCTATTAACATACATATTTGCAAGGTAACCTGTACACATGCATGCACATTTTTTTTTTTTTTTTTTATCAGAAACTCGGCATGCTAGAGATTTATTGAGGCAGAAACAAAAACATTGTAGTTATTGCAGTGAATGTTGAAAAAGAATAAAAACATTGTAGTTATCGTAGTGAATACAGGAAAAATGCAGTGGTGATAGTTGATTTTGTTCTCTTTAGGGATATGAAACAAAGGCTCACAGCATGACAGAAAAACAATTTGAATGACAGAACAGTGTCAGCTCTCTCTTGTATTTGTAAAGTGTCAGATGTATTAGTTTCTTAAGTGATCGGATGACTGCCTCTGTAAAAGGGCTATTTTGATTTTGTATAGATTGTACAAAATTTATACAGCTTGTCAGTAAGACTGCAGGAGTCTCTGATTATTTGATTTTCAGAAAACACTTCTTTCTCTCTTGACAAGCCAGCAGTGATCAGAAACCTGTGCATCACTGTGACATGCATGGTCGAAACTGTGGAGTTGTTTCTTGAATTTCATACATGACAGACTCACAGGCGTGTGTTTCAAAGAACATTGGTGTGTGTGTGCGCGCATGTGACACACTTGTATACCTGCATGTTTCTCATCACTGTGCGTTTAAATGTGTGTGTGTGTGTGTGTGTTGTTCTTTATGTTATTCTGGATGTGCGAATCAGTAATATATTTATTTATTCACATGAATAGATATATACAGATCAACATAATTACATATATACATTATATGTTTTTCTCAGTGATGATTACATCCATTTCCATTCCCCCCCCAGGCCTGTGGGCGCCAGTTCCATGCTGCCCAGCGACTTAGGAACCACATGCAGAGTCACATTGATGGCAAGAACTTCTGCTGCCTGATCTGCGGCAAGCTGTTCGAGAGTCAGAAACGCCTGGACACCCACTCCCTCATCCATGACGCTGAGAGGCAGGAGCCCTTCTCCTGTGTGGACTGTGGAAAGGTATGTGAACGAGTGTCACGGTGTGTCGGTTATCTTTGAAAAGGTGTGTGATCCAGTGTCAGTGTGTCAGTTACCTTTGAAAGGTATGTAAACGAGTGTCAGTGTGTCAGTTTCCTGTGGTTTGCTTGTGTTGTGTGGAGTGTGGAAAGGTATGTAAACTAGTGACACAGTGTCAGTTACCTGTGAAAGGTATGTAAATGTCATGGTGTCAGTTAGCTATGTTTGTTTGTGTTGTATGAACAGTGGAAAAGTATGTAAATAAGTGTCACAGTATCAGTCACCTGTGAAAGGTATGTAAATGAGTGTCACAGTGTCATTTATCTGTTACTTGTTTGTGCCGTATGGACTGTGGAATGGTAGGTAAACAAGTGTCACTGTGTCAGTTACCTGTGATTTGTTTCTGTTGTGTGGACTGTGGGAAGGTATGTAAATGAGTGTCACAGTGTCAGTTACCTGTGATTTGTTTCTGTTGTGTGGAGTGTGGAAAGTTACATATAAAAAAAATTTGAAATTGCAGATGCCTGTGATATTTCTGTTTTGAGGATTATGGGAAGGTGTGTAACTGATCGTCACAATTTCAGTTACCATTAACTGGCTTTTGTGTGTATTTTGTTAATATGCACTTGTGGTTTGGGAACGCGATTGAAAAACAAAATGGTGAAGATGAAGTGAGTGATTTGATACATTCTGAAGTTTTGATGTTTTTGCCCTGTCTATGTGCAAGCATGCTTTAGTCGAAAAAGTAGTCAGCTGGTCTCAGTGTGTATGCAAGCCTATTATGTGTTGGTGAAGTAAAGTTTCTGTTAGTTTCATTTTGCTTGTAGGTATTTCCTGTGGTGTTGAATTTGTTTTAGGAACTGATTGTTATGGAGAGAGATATTAAAAGTGGTTAATCGAATCAAAAGAAGAAAAAAAAAGTGTTATTCAGCTGTTACTTGATTGTTTGCAATGCCCTACAGATCTATGATGACTGGCGTGCGTTCAAGCAGCATATGAAGACACACGGATCTGACGGGGTCATCTACCGCTGTGAGATCTGCTCTGCTCAGTTCCACACTCAGTACGAAAAGGAGAAGCA
Source organism: Babylonia areolata (assembly GCF_041734735.1). Lineage (NCBI taxonomy): Eukaryota > Metazoa > Mollusca > Gastropoda > Neogastropoda > Buccinidae > Babylonia > Babylonia areolata. The sequence goes on along the minus strand of NC_134897.1, from coordinate 22,646,463 downwards.
CAAGGTTGGTTAGGGATGTGCATTGTGGACATTCTCCTCCGTGTTCACGTTTCTTCCACTGATTATGTTTGATGTTAGAGTTTGTCAAAGGGTTTTGGGATTGAAAGATCTTTAATCTTTTTACAAAACAATTTTTGTTTCCATTCATTTCATGAGGAATTTGATCAGGTGAGAACTTTGTGTGGAAGCATTCATCTGACAGAGCCTTGTCAGATCCGCTGTCATTGTTAGATTTCCTGTCATTGTCAGATATACTCACTCTCATATAGTCATTCATAGAATTGTGAGCAGTTTTTAAATTTGAATATTTTTTTGTCTGATAATCCTAAACAACAGCAAAACCATTTTGATGTTAAAAATCTAAAAGGATTATTATACTGGTGACTAAATTCTCCTACTTAAAAAAAATAATGTCTTATCCAGTTGATTTTTTTCATATATCAATATTCATGTGAACAGAAATATGCGCTGCATTGATACTGCTTCTTGTGTGCAGCGAATCATGTCTTACCTAGTTGATTAAAAAAAAATATTCATGTGAACAGAAATATGTGCTGCATTGGTAATGCTTACTTGTGTGCAGCAAAGTGTGTCTTACCCAGTTGATTTTTTTTTATATTCATGTGAACGGAAACATGCACTGCATTGACAGTGCTTCTTGTGTGCAGTAAATCATGTCTTACCTAGTTGATATTTTTTTTTAATATTCATGTGAACACAACTATACGCTACATTGACAATGTTTGTTGTGTGCAGTGAATAGTATCCTACCTAGTCGATTTTTAAAATTTTATTATTATATATGCATGTAAACAGAAATACACACTGCATTGAAAATGCTTCTGTATACAGTGAATCGTGCCTTACCCAGTTGATTTTTTTATATTTTTAATTCATGTGAACAGAAATACACTTGCATTGAGTTGTGTGCAGCGAATAGTGTCTTACCTAGTTGATTTTTCAAGGTTTTCATGTGAACAGAAATACACGCTGCAATTGATAATGCTTTTTGTGTGCAGATAGAATCATGTCTTACCTAGTTGATTTAAAAAAAAAAAATTCATGTGAACAGAACTGCGCACTGCATTGACGATGCTTCTTGTGTGGCAGCGTGTGCACACGTCGGACCAGCGCTACCAGTGCCACCAGTGCAGCAAGTGCTTTCGCTCCCAGTCCCAGCTGTCGGTGCATGAGCGGAAGCACCTGGGCAACAAGAGCCACGAGTGCATGATCTGCGGCCGCGAGTGCGCCCGTGCCTCCAGCCTGAAAGCCCACATGAAGCTGCACGTGGGAGAGGAGGAGTTCTTCTGCCATGTCTGTGGGCGCACCTTCAAGGAGGCGGAGGACCTGACCGTGCATGCCGCCTGCCACGTCGGGGCGCGGGACTTCACCTGCGACCAGTGCGGGAAGGCCTTCGCCAAAAAGGTGGGTGGGGCTTCAGGGACACATTCATTCAGTGCCTTTGATACAAATGAACAAACAAAAAAAATGAGCGTTCACCTTGGCGGCATCTGAAGAGGATGGAGCTGTTTTTGGCTGCGTGTAAAGACTTGTTCTTCTTCGTTTGTGGGCTGCAACTCCCATGTTCCCTCATATGTACACGAATGGGCTTTTACGTGTATGACCATTTTTGCCCCTCCATTCAGGCAGCCATATACTGTTTTGGGGGGTGTGCATGCTGGGTATGTTCTTGTTTTTGTAACCCATCGAATGCTGACATGGATTACAGGATCTTTAACATGTGTATTTGATCTTCTGCGTGTGTATACACAGGAAGGGGATTCAGGCACAAGCAGGTCTGCACACATGGTGACCTGGGAGATCGCAAAAATCTCCACCCTTTACCCACCAGGCGCCGTTACTGAGATTTGAACGCGGGACCCTCAGATTGAAAATCCAATGCTTTAAACACTCGACTATTGTGCCCATCAGTGACCAGTTCATTCACTTCTTTGATAGGAACAAACAAATGAGCACTCACAGTAGGACACCTTGGCATATGAGGATGGAGCTGTTTTTGGCTGCATATAAAGATGATAGCCTGTCCTGTTACTGATACTATCAGAGATGCCAACTGTTACAATTTCGCCGTATTTTGTTATGCACGATCGCAGTTTTTTCAACAATTTCGCCAAAGTCGAAATTTATCTGACGAGTCCATTTTTAACTACATTGTGTGGTCACATGCTTTCCTGTCGTAACATTACACATATGCTCTTGACTTATCGATCACGAGACCAAGGCAGTGACTACTAACCTTGGCTTCAGGGATGATGCTCAGCTTATCGTGTGCGTGTTTACATTGAAACAGCATTGATGAGACCAATCAGCTGCGTGTTTACATTGAAACAGCATTGATGAGACCTATCAGCTGTGTGTTTACATTGAAACAGCATTGATGAGACCAATCAGCTTAATCGTTTGCCTGAACGGGAGAGAATGTGGCGAAATCAAGTTGCGTCTCGGTCAAACAGCGTCTGTGCCCATTTGCTGATGTGGCTCGGAGTCTGAATGTTCCTGCCAACTTCAAAATGTTCCCACCAATTTTCCTGATAGTTCTTACAAACACTTGACAGGGGTTGGCATCTCTGTACTATGTTGGCATTGACAGTATTTTCTGCTCTTGAAATGGCTATGTGTGGTTGGAAGGGCTTAAGCAGAAATGATGAATTAACAAATACATTAATGAATAAATACCACAGTGTAATTAGACCACGCTGTCATGTCGTTCACTTTGACCATAATTGACCTTCAATGAATAAACACCACTATGTATTTAGACCATGCACTCTCATTCACTTTGACCATCATTGACCTTCAGTGAATAAACACCACTATGTATTTAGGCCACGCACTCTCATTCACTTTGACCATCGTTGACCTTCAATGAATAAACACCACTATGTATTTAGGCCACGCACTCTCATTCACTTTGACCATCGTTGACCTTCAGTGAATAAACACCACTATGTATTTAGGCCACGCATTCTCATTCACTTTGACCATCGTTGACCTTCAATGAATAAACACCACTATGTATTTAGACCATGCACTCTCATTCACTTTGACCATCATTGACCTTCAGTGAATAAACACCACTATGTATTTAGGCCACGCACTCTCATTCACTTTGACCATCGTTGACCTTCAGTGAATAAACACCACTATGTATTTAGGCCACGCACTCTCATTCACTTTGACCATCGTTGACCGTGAATGAAAAAATATCACTGTGTATTTAGGCCACGCACTCTCATTCACTTTGACCATCGTTGACCTTCAGTGAATAAACACCACTATGTATTTAGGCCACGCACTTACGTCATTCACTTTGACCCATCCTTGACCTTTTCTTATTGCCCCAGATCCACTACCACCGCCACCTGGTGGTGCATGCTTCGGGCCAGCCCCTAATCTGCCTGCACTGCGGCAAGCAGTTTGAGCACCCAACGCAGCTGCATTCGCACATGTTGACCCATGGGACCAACGGGCAGCCGCGCTTTGCCTGCCTGGCCTGCAGCGACGCCTTTGACTCGCAGCTGGAGCTGGAGGCGCACGCCCACACGCACGGCAGGCAGCCGCCCTACGTGTGCGGGCTGTGCGGGAAGCTGTTTGCGGAGCAGCGCTACTTCCGGCAGCACATGAAGCGGCACACGGCCCGGGCCCTGAAACAGAAGATGCTGCAGGGGCAGGGGGCGTCACCGGCGACTCCCTCCTCTGTGTCTAGAGGTGAGGTATTATTTGTGTTCTTTGAAGTTTTTGGTTTGGTTGGTTGGTTGTTGTTGTTGTTGGCTTTTGAAGCGTTTTGTGTGTGTGCGTGTGTGTGTGTGTGTGTGTGTTGTGGTTATCTGCTGTTCTAGTTTTGAGTGGAGTGGGATGTATTGTTGGGTTTGTGGGGGTTTTTTTAGGGTGGAGGGCAAAGGATTTTACCACATGATCCTGAGTTGTGTACAAACAATGAGAGAGAGAAGGGTGGAGAGGGAAGGCGGTTTTTTTTTTTTGCCACACGATCCTTAGTAGTGTACAAACAATAAGAGAGAGAAGGGTGAAGGTTTTTACCACATGTTCCTGAGTTGTGTACATACAATAAGAGGGAGAGAGAGAGGTTGGGGGAACGTCTTCTATTGCCACATGATCCTTAGTTGTGTACAAAGAATAAGAGAGAGAGGGGTGGGGGAACGTTTTCTATTAGCACACGGTCCTTAGTTGTGTATAAACAATAAGGGAGAGAGAAGGGTGGAGAGGGAAGGTTTTTACCACATGATCTTTAGTTGTGTATAAACAATAAAAGAGAGAGAAGGGTGGGGAGGGAAGGTTTTTACCACATGATCTTTAGTTGTGTATAAACAATAAGAGAGAGAAGGGTGGAGAGGGAAGGTTTTTACAACATGATCTTTAGTTGTGTATAAACAATAAGAGAGAGAAGGGTGGAGAGGGAAGGTTTTTACCACATGATCTTTAGTTGTGTATAAACAATAAGAGAGAGAAGGGTGGGGAGGGAAGGTTTTTACCACATGATCTTTAGTTGTGTATAAACAATAAGAGAGAGAAGGGTGGAGAGGGAAGGTTTTTACCACATGATCTTTAGTTGTGTATAAACAATAAAAGAGAGAAGGGTGGGGAGGGAAGGTTTTTACCACATGATCTTTAGTTGTGTATAAACAATAAGGGAGAGAAGGGTGGAGAGGGAAGGTTTTTACCACATGATCTTTAGTTGTGTTGAAGCAATAAGAGAGGGAAGGGTGGGGAGGGAAGGTTTTTACCACATGATCTTTAGTTGTGTATAAACAATAAGGGAGAGAAGGGTGGAGAGGGAAGGTTTTTACCACATGATCTTTAGTTGTGTTGAAGCAATAAGAGAGGGAAGGGTGGGGAGGGAAGGTTTTTACCACATGATCTTTAGTTGTGTATAAACAATAAGAGAGAGAAGGGTGGAGAGGGAAGGTTTTTACCACATGATCTTTAGTTGTGTATAAACAATAAGAGAGAGAAGGGTGGGGAGGGAAGGTTTTTACCACATGATCTTTAGTTGTGTATAAACAATAAGAGAGAGAAGGGTGGGGAGGGAAGGTTTTTACCACATGATCTTTAGTTGTGTATAAACAATAAGAGAGAGAAGGGTGGGGAGGGAAGGTTTTTAACCACATGACCTTTAGTTGTGTATAAACAGTAAGAGAGAGAAGGGTGGGGAGGGAAGGTTTTTACCACATGATCTTTAGTTGTGTATAAACAATAAGGGAGAGAAGGGTGGAGAGGGAAGGTTTTTACCACATGATCTTTAGTTGTGTTGAAGCAATAACAGAGAGAAGGGTGGAGAGGGAAGGTTCTGAACCACATAGTCCTCATGCGTTGATGTCGGTCAGCAGGCAGTGGGGCAGCGATGCCGACAAAGCTGGAACACAAGTGCCACATGTGCGGCCAGCAGTTTGCTCAACGCCACTCGCTCATTTCCCACATCGAGGAACACAAACGCTCAGGTCTCTTTGTCTACTTCAACATGTACGACAGCAACAACCCCATGAAAAAGGCCGCGCTTCAGCAGGTGAGGGATTGTATGTGTGTGTGTGTGTGTGTGTGAGTGAAAGTGTGTGTGTTTGTGTGTGTGTGTGTGTGTGTGTGAGTGAAAGTGTGTGTGTTTGTGTGTGTGTGTGTGTTTGTGCGTGGGTGCATGTGTGAGTGTGTGTGGGTGTGTGTGGGTGTTTGTTGGTGTGTCGTGTGTGTGTGTGAGTGTTTGTGTGTGTGTGAGTGTGTGTTTGCGAGTTTGTGTGCGTGTGTGTGCATACATGTATGTGCATGCGTGTGTCAGAACATCCGTGCTTAAGTTGTAAGCGTTTGTTTATGAGTGTTAATCACACTGGTTTTTATGTCCACACCCAGCTCAGGTGATGTGACAGACAGAGATAACTGTCTGTAGATTTGATCTGACTTTTCTTGCTGTTTGTTCTGCAGAAGTCCCAAGGACCGGCAGGGGCCTCAGATGATGAGTCAGAATCTGACAGCGAATCTGAAGGATCTGATGAAACCCCAAACAGAAGCAAAAGTAAGAGACTAATTTTCGTTTATCTTACTCTCTTCTTTTTCTTTTTGTTTTTGTTTTGTTTTCGTTTTCTTCTTGTTTTTCCCAGTTTCATCTTGTTTGAAGAGAACTGAAAGTAACTTTGATTTGTCTGTGTTGGTACAATTAAACACTCTGAAACATGGAGAAATAATTTTATTTGATTTTTATGTCACTGAGAAATTGAGGAATAGATAATTTAAGATAATGCTAAGAGTGGAAACATTCTGGAAAAAGAAATGAAAATTGAAATTAAAGAAAAAAAAAAGTGTGTGTTTGGTGTAAATTATATTCAGGAGCAATGAAAAACCAAAAACAACACCAACAAAAAAAAGCCCATCTGTGCTCATAATTGATAATGCTTAATCCTGATTGTATGAAATAGCTTTCAGCTTGTGCTCCATCAGTGTGATCTTGATATAATTATTTTCACCTTCAGCTGGGCGTTGTCAGTGTAGAAATCCAGCTTCATCAATGCCTGCGTGCGATTCTGTTTCCAGCCACCATCCACTTTGGCATGAAGGGCAGCAGCCAGTCAGGGAGCACCCCCAGAGGCAGCAACAGCCGGAGCAGCCTCACCCAGGCCGCAGAGCGCGCCATGGCTCTCCGCATGCAGGCTGCGGCAAAGCAGTCCCAGCTCTCAGGTGCCAATGACAACGGCGCCCCAAGATCCCGCTCCATCCACTCAGGGATGTCAATGCAGAACCCAGGGGATGGGGGCGAGTCGGAGGAGCACAAGAGCAGCTTCTACTCGGCCCCTGTGTTCCCAGGACAGATGTCTGGCAGCCACGCCACGCCCTACCACGCAGCAGCTCAGCAATTCCAGCAGCAGAACTCTCAGGAAGACTTCATGGATGGCAGCAACCAAGGAGGGGGAGATGCCGCTGGGCAGTACGCGTCCCAGCAGAAGGGCCTCCCCGGCTTCGCTGACTTCCGGCGCCAGCTGGGCTTCTCGGATGGCGCTGGGTATGCGGAGTACCCCAACAACATGCCTGCCTCTGACCACTACGCCCCTGCTGGTCAGATGCCTCCAAGCAGCAGCGGCTACTCCAACTCTTCCGCTGTCCACTCCCCTTCCAGCTACCTGCCCAGCGCCAACGATCAGATGGCCGTGCCCTACAGCACCAGTTCTTCAGTGCCTGTGTACCCTGATATGTCTGTCTTCCCCGGCATGCCGGCCCCTGGGCCAGACAGGATGGGCCGAGTGGGTCAGAATCCTCAGGGAGGGGACATGCAGCAGCAGCAGTATGAACCCATGCTGCAGTTCCAGCCCCTCAGCAGCTGAGTTCGAACCTTCTCGGGGCAGAGGGAGAGGCGCTAAGGAATGGGGAGGAGTCTTCACACATCAGCATCCTCATCTTTGCATTCGTATCATCTGAGTAACTGTCTAAATATTTCAGAGTATTGTTTTTGAACAGTTAAAGTTCTGCTTTCATAGTCTTTTTTCATGTTTAAAAAAAAGTTTTTGAATGGTATGGTATTATTGGTATGTTCCACCCACAGTTTAGCCATTATAAGTTAGCTTTGTTCACATGAACTTGAAAAAAAAAAACTTATAGAAAGCTGGTGTTTGATATTGCAGAAATGGCTTGCACAAAGCAGAATCTGATGTTACCCAGACTCCTAGTTACTGGACCCCACTGTATTTTAGGCTTAAGAAAGCGCCCTCTGGAGATGGCAGTTCAGGCCTTTCTGTCTGCACTGTGGGTGTAGTTTTACTAAGGATGAAGGTCTTACCAGCTGGTACATTTCACTAACAATGTAGATGTACGACAGCTGAGAAAAGTTGTGCTGGAAGGAACCTGCTCAGTGTTTCTGCTGTCATTGTCAGCAGTACAGTGGTTCTTTGCTAAGTGTCTGCCATCACTTCTGCTGTCTTTTTCTCTTTTCTCTAATTTAAAAAAAAAAAAAAAATCTTTATATCGTGTCTCAGGTCGAAATTGTCAAAACATTCAGGGGTTGTTGTTTTTTTTGTTGTTGTTGTTTTTTTAAGTGTTGCTCTCAGTTATACACTTTTCTCTTTGCTGTTTGTTTCCTAAAAGCTTGTAGTGATCTTTACAGGAGGCAAAATGATTTTTTTTTTTTTAAATGATGATTTGTTTGTCACTTGATTGAGATTACTGGGAAATAAATAGAGGCTGTGGAATGTGGGTGGAGGAGAGCAAGAAATGGGGTGGTTAAATTTGAGATGGTCGGTTGCAGACAGTTAACTTAAAACAAAAAACAGCAACAAACAAACAAACAATACCATAAGACAAACTGTGGAGAAAAAAATATATTGATGTTGCTTAGGTGTACAAGGTTTTCTGTTTTCATTGGTATGGATATTTTTTGGTGTGTAGACAGAATGGACCAGCAACCATGATCCATTCTGGCTACAGAAAGAAGTCCTAGATTCAGACAATGGGAGGAGAGAAATCCCAGGTTCAGTCTGTGAGAAATGATGATTCTGTGGGAAGAAAGATGTCCCAGGTTCAGTCCGTGGGGAGACAGATGTCCTGGGTTCAATCTGTTGGAAGAAAGATGTCCCAGGTTTCAGTCTGTGGGAAGAAAGATGTCTCAGGTTCAGTCTGTTTGAAGAAAGATGTCCCAGGTTTCAGTCTGTGGGAAGAAAGATGTCCCAGGTTTCAGTCTGTGGGAAGAAAGATGTGGCAGGTTCAGTCTGTGGGAAATGATAATTCCTGGTTTCAGACTTGGGGAAGAAAGATGTCCCAGGTTCAGTCTGGAGGAAATGATAATTCCCAGGATCAGTCTCGGGGAAGAAAGATGTCCCAGGTTCAGTCTGTGGAAAGAAAGATGTCCCAGGTTTCAGTCTGGGGGAAGAAAGATGTCCCGGGATCAGTCTCGGGGAAAAAAAATGTCCCGGGATCAGTCTGTGGGAAGAAAGATGTCCCGGGATGATAATTCCCGGGTTCAGACTGGGAAGAAAGATGTCCCAGGTTCAGTCTGTGGGAAGAAAGATGTCCCAGGTTCAGTCTGTGGGAAAGATGTTCCCTGGTTCAGACTGAGAAGAAAGAAGTCTTGGATCACTCAGACTGCTGTTGACAAAACAAGTTTCAGAATGATTGAATGTAAATTAATAGTGGTCACACAACACAAGCAGAGTTTTTTGATGTAATTGTTTTTCTTTTCTATTCTAAGTTTCTTTCATTTTTTTCTTCTTTTGTTTTTTGTTTGAGGATGTGTTTCTTCATGTCTTTTCAAGTAAGTTTCTCGTATTACTTGACATGTTAAACAGGTACTATCCTCAAAACTTAGTCTGCTTTGGTTAATTCAACTTCTTTTTTCATCATGTCTGAACAATAATGAAAATGTTTGGTTTGCTTCAACAAATCTGATTTCTTTTGCATGTTTGTCAATTCTTTCATCGCTCTGTTATCGGACTGGATTGATTGAAATGGGTTTTTTTAATCCTTCATTTTAACATGCTCTAGAGATGTGTATCAGGGATTTAAAAAAAAAAAGAAGAAGAAAATTTGGAGAGAAGAAATCCATTGTGAATGTCCTTTTATTTGATGCAATAGAAAAAAAATGATGATGTTGAAGTGAGTAAATAACTGTTCAGCTGTTGTTTATATGTTATTTGTTATGGTTTAGTCCTTGCTTAAATCATTAATTGACCCGTTTTGTGTTGTTTGATCAACTCTTGTAGCATATTATGGTAATGTCATTTGTTTTGGTTTTTGTTGTTTTCTGATAGTTTGATTTGATTACCTCTTTGCCTCTGTGTGTGTGTGTGTGTGTGTGTGTGTGTGTGTGTGTGTGTGTGTGTTCCCTGCTTGTTTAGATGATTTTTTTTAAAAGTGCATTGTAAGTGATACTGTCACTAAAAGAAGAAGCGACAGAAAAGCGAAAGAAAGCAAAGAAACTCATGAACTAGTTTGGAATGCTTTCTGGTGGAAAAAAATGAAGAAAAAAGTGACAGTATCACTTAGGACTTTTAGTGTTATTGCACATCATTTCATTATTTTTGTTCTGTTCTGTTATTTTCAGTAACATTTTTGGGGGGGTTATATTTTGAGATCTGTATTTGTTGATTTGTATCTGACTTGGTGGTTCCGTCTTCTCCTCAGCCTCCCCCTCCCTCCCCATTCCTCTCCTCTCCCTCACTCACCATTGAGGAAAGGAGGAGTGAAAAAGCTCAGTGTGTATGAAGGCTGTGAAATGGTTGCTTTCTTGTGAGACGTCAGTATGGTTGGATGAAGACTTCTTTTGCTTTCATCCATGCTGGCAGATTTTGTCACCAAGTTTCATTTGTTATCACACATACTGTATGGTTTGTCTTTGGAGGGCAACTAGATGCCGTCTCAGGAATCTGTCGTTGTTCAAGGAGATGAAAACACCCATGGGGAGAGACCAACGTCTTTTGCAGGATGAAACATTTGATTTGAATACACTGATGTTGTTCGAATTCTTCCAACATTGCGTCGTTAAGATGAATTGTTTATGCTGGTGCTGTTGGAATTCTTACATTGCATCATAACAAGAACTGAACAAGCCATGAGGTGATTGGACTGGTTAAGAGATCTATACCTGTAAAAGAAGGGTTTGTTTCAATGGGTCTTTAGAGTCTTTCTGCACTTTTTGTTACTGAGGCGTATACATTCAGTGGGGCTTCAGTCTTTCTGCGCTTTTTGATTGATATGTCTGAAGACAGCAGGGATACCCTTTGTGGAAAATTGGATGCATGCACAAAAACCATCCTGGCTGGAACACAGAAGAAGAAGAAGAAGAAGAAGAAACATACCAACCCTACCTTAAAAGCAGATGGGGGAGGGAGGGAGGGGGAGACAAAATTTGTCTTGTATTTATGACAGTCCTCAGACAATGGTACAGAACTGCACTACATTAACATGTACTGGTTATATTCACCCGTTGTGTTTGACATGTCTTTGACAGCAGACCTTGTTCTGATATAGTTTATATGCAGTATTTCCTGGAGACATATTGTTTTTCACCTTCAATGATCACACTTTGATGTTCTTTTTTTTTTTCTTTTTTCTTTTTTCTTTTTTTTTTTTGAAGCAAAGAAAAAAGCGTTATCATAAACTGAATAATATTCTCCTCAGGTCCTTAAACCAGGTAACTGTATTGTCATGTTCTGTTGGCAGGGAAAAGAGTCTTTATCTAAGTTCTTGTGTGTGCTGTAGAATTTCTGTACTCAATCCCGTCTTCTTCATGTATGTGAGGGGTAATTAGTTATGGACTGTACATAAACAGCACTGGATATTTATTTATGAATATATAAATATGTCTTGTGAAACTAAAAGTCCTGTTCCATCTCTCTTGCTTCTGATGTACAGATCTACCTCAATGAAAACGTGTATCTGAAACTGTTATACCTGTTCTGTTCGTTTACTGCTATGTAGCTAGGATGTTTTCTCTTTTCTTGTTATCATTACGTGTAATTTGCTGTTCACTGACAGATGAACAGGGGGAGAGAGGACTGGAGAATTCTTAGTTATGACTGGTAGTGTCGTGGGTCTCAAAAAGTTTTGCTCACTGAAAATGACTCGTTTTGAAACTGTGCAAAGTAGAAAACATTTTTGATATATAATGTGCATTGTACCTTTTTGTAGAGTAACAAACGTATGTGTTTTCCTCTTTGTTTTGTTTTTTGTTGTTTATTTTTTATTTTTAGATGTGATAATTGTGTTAAAGTTGCTGTTTTCTTCTTATTCTTTATTGTGTTTACTTTGCCTTTTTTTTTTTCCTTTCCTTTTTTTTTTTTTTTTTTTTTTTTTTTTTTTTTTTTTAATTTAATTTTTTTTGTTTTCATCAGAAGCAAACTGTCACTTTGGTTAGATTGTGGTTAACATAAATATGTTCTCAGGTTGAATATCATGTATACTTTAATTTTGATTTACCCGTGTTTATGTAGACATGTTGAAAAATATCTCAAGGGTACGTGGTCTTTGTTGTGTCTTTGCTGACCTTTCTTGTTTGTTTATTGATTCTGAATCTGAACTAGCTCAGTTTGTTTGAAGTAGTTAAAAGTTATTTGTTGATGTTTGTGATCATAGTCTTGTGTGTTCTTGTTTCTTTGTTTAAATGTCACGAGAGAAAGATGGGTACTTTTTGTTATTATGGTATTCGGGTAACTTTATGATTATTGTTCCTTTTGGTTAAGTTGCTCTTCTTTTTTTTTTCTTTTAATACAATGTAGGAGTTTTCTTCCATTTAGATTCACTGCTCTTGCCTATGTTTATAACCAAAAAAAACCCAAAAAAAAAACAAAAAGAAAAAAACTGGAATGTTTAGTTGAGTTTGTATTCATGATACATATTTTGATTTGGTGTGTTTTTCATCCAGGTTTGTTTGAATTTTTATGAATTTGTCATGTAAATGTGTTGCAATATGATTGTTTGACATGTAATACTGGAGATGAGTACACTTTTCCTTGTGAGTGTAAATTATTGTAAATATATAGCATTGACTTTGGTAGATTTGTGACATTTGAGATGCACTTTTTGACATGTTTGACATCGAAGTTGTTTGAAGAGTGTTGGGGGGGGGGGGGGAACTGGAGGGGCTTAGGGGTAAAAACTTCATATTTGACGTTTATTTTCCACTCTGTCTTCCTGTGTCTCACTTTTGAATGATTTTTTTTTATTTTTTTTTTTAAACTAATGTTATAAAATGAAAAGAGACTTTTTAAGGAAACAAAGCCATCTATTAATGCCTCAACTACTGAATCTTGAATGATGGATGATTTTCAGCCCAGATAAAGCCCTGTGTGGTCAGATAAGCAACAAGGCTACAACTAAATGAACTCGGATCAGAGTGAGGCATGGCAAATGCCATCAAGTTTATGCGACGGGCGCAATAGCTGGGTGGTTAAAGCATTGGACTGTCTATCTGAGGGTCCAGGGTTCGAATCGTGGTGATAGCGCCTGGTGGGTAAAGGGTGGAGATTGTTACGATCTCCCAGGTCAACATATGTGCAGACCTGCTAGTGCCTGAACCGCCTTCATGTGTATGCGCAAGCAGATCAAATACGCACGTTAAAGATCCTGTAATCCATGTCAGCAATCGGTGGGTTATGGAAACAAGAACATACCCAGCATGCACACCCCCGAAAACGGAGTATGGCTGCCTACATGGCGGGGTAAAAACGGTCATACACGTAAAAAGCCCACTCGTGTGCATATGAGTGAACGCAGAAGAAGAAAATCAAGTTTATGCCCATTGACTTGTGAACACCCACCCTCAACAACAGGTTATATGGTGTGCAGAGGATATGTATGATAATCTGTTGTGTCAGACTATGACCATCAGAACAGCAATGGAGGTATTTGCAGTCCTGACGATCTGGGGTAGAATCTGATAATAGTTGATTATAGTACAAGGAATTAGTGGAGGGGGTGCGTGGGGTGAGGGGGGTGGGGGGAATACAAGACATTGATATTGCCATTAAGGAAGGAGGGGAGGTTGCTAAAAAGTATGTTTTTTGTGTACTTACACAGAATAACTGCACGTATGTCTGTGTATGGATAAGGGAGGTGTTTTTTTTTCCATTTTATTTAAGAAACATTTCTACAGTTCATCATCTTTGACAAAAATACATCAGTTGAAAGGCAATGTAATTATTCAAGAAAATGATTTAAAAGAAGAAGAAGAAGAAAAGAAAAAAAAAAGAACCTCTGTAAATATACCTTAGTTACATTACCCTTTGTTTTGCCATATGTTAGTTTTGTCCAAGAACCAGTCTATTGCCTGTTGCACCAGTTTGACTCTTTTTTTCTTTTTTTTCTTTTTTTTTTTAATGTTGATAATGGATAAATGTATAGGGGTTTTTTTTTTTCTGTCCTTTCCTTTATTTTTTGATAATAATGAATTAATGCACACAGCTTTTCTTCTTTTCGTTTCGTTTCTTTTCTTTTTGAAGCAGCAGGAGAATACACATCTGCAGGCAAAAAAAAAAAAAAGATGTATCCACTGTGCCTATCCTAACCTTGGCGTCCCTGTGGCTCTCCAGCTCAGGGACCCTTGGTAGCCATCAGGGGACGCTCTGTCTTCCTTCCCTGCTCCTCCCTCCCTCATTTCTCCCCCCTCCCTCCCTCCCTCCCTCCCTCCTTGCCCGTTCACCCAGAGAATGGTCGTGACCTTGACCTGCTTAACTTCTAGGAGTGGTGAGACAGCATCACCGCAAGAGTCCCTCCATTTTTCTTTTTTAACCTGTTGTCGTTTAACTGTTGTTTTTTTTTTAAAAAAGTAACGGTCGGAGGTTGTTCATGTTTCATGCTGCGGTGCACTTCAGCTTTTCTCAAGCAGCTAGCTGGCAGCGATGGTTTTAATCTTGTATGTGTGTGTTAGTGTGTGTGTGTGTGTGTGAAAGGGAGGGGAGTTTCTGTGCAGCTATCCCTCGTAATTACATTCAGTCTCCATTTGCCATCCTAGCTTTTTTTTTCTTTTTTTTTTCTTCTTTTTTTTTTTTGGTCCGGTTTTGAGTTGTGCAGAGTACATCTAGTCAATTATGTGACCTATGACCAATGGGAATGTGTAGTGTAGCTGTAGTTTAACGTGGCGGTTAAAAGCTGCCTGTGTCTTCTCTCTTTGTGGTTCTGCTCAGAGCACGTGTCAATGCTGCTTTGTCGTCTTTTTTTTTTTTTTTTTTTTTTTTGTCTTTTTTTTTTTCTTTGCCTTCTCTTTTCGTTTTGGTTTTGCTTTTGATTCCTGTTGGAAGGTCAGATTTTTTTTGTGTGTGTATAGAGTGTAAATTTTGTATATACAATATGGCAGAGAGAAAGAAGCTAAGTTATTTGAACAACAGCAAAAAAACAACAACAAAAAACAAAAAAGCAATGTTGTCTGGAAAGAGCGAATGCTGAGCTGGAGAAGGGTGTGTGTTCATCAATACAGATCAAATTAAATAATTTTTAAAAAGAAAAAAAAAAAAAAAAAGAAAGAAAAGCTTTTATACTTGCAAATGAACCAAGCTGTGTGTCTCAGGAGAAGTATTCATGCATAAGAAGATACATTGTATGTGCATACAGGTGCAAACACAGAAAAACGCAGGCATTTAATTTACCATGTATAATTTTGTGTGTGTGTGTGTAGCGGGGAATACATATGCATCATCACATTACATGTACCATTGACCATGTCACACCTGTTAGTGCACAGGTATGAAATCAACAATGAAAACGAATACTGGATGTAAAAGAAAGACATGGTTGTAGGAGGGTGAGAGCACACACACACACACACACACACACACACACACACACACACACACAAACATACACACTGTCACATTCACTCACACACACACGCATAGTAACACACTGGTAACAGTGAATCAAAAGAATAGCATATACTGTTTTATTATCGCCAGGTATTTATTGCAGTTTTAAGAATTGTATCAGACAGATTTCACATACAAAGTGAATGTTTTTTTTGGGGTTTTTTTTTCATCCTTAAGATATTGAGAAATATTTATTGCACTTGTTCCTTTGACTGTGTGGCAAATGGTTTTGTCTTTGATTTTTAATTTTGTTTTGTTTGTTTGATTGGTTTGGAAAAGGGTATTGTAAAAGTGACGCAGACTGAGTGCACCAGAACAGAAATGTCCACTGAAGTATAGATCAGTGGGAAACAGGATATATATATATATGTGTCTCCTATAGCAAGCTCCTTTCACGAGAAATTTGAAGTATACTCACCCAGATATGTAATGACCCGAATGCTCAGTGTGTTCAACTTTGAGTAGTTGGGCCATCATGTCACCAGAAAGCAAGTACTTGCACTTGTCATGCTCCGTTAAGTAAGTGCTTTTAGTGAGCATGCTCCATAAGCTATGTGCTTTTAGTCATGCTCCTTAAAGTGCTTTTATTCATGCTCCATAAATTAAGTGCTTTTAGTCTTCAAGCTCCTTAAAGTAAGCGCTTTTAGTCATGCTTTATAAACTAAGTGCTTTTTGTCTTCATGCGCCATAAGGTAGTCACAGTCATACACTAAGCTTTTAGCCATTGTGCTCCTTAAAAAGAGGACTTTCAGTCATGCAATAAGGGCTTTTTGTCATCCTCCTTAAACTAAGTGCTTTTAGTCATGTTCCGTAAAGTGATTGCTTTTAGTCATGCTCCATAATAAGTAAGTGCTTTTTGTCACTGTGCTTCATTTTAGTCGTTGCTTCATAAAGTGCATGCTTTTAGTAATCATGTCTAATAAATTAAGGAAACTTTAAAAAAAGAAAAAAAAATGCAATCAACATAACAAAACCACCACCACCAACAACAAAACACTAATCAACTGAGAAAAATTTGAAGGACAGACTAATCATGAACAGATTTTGTACTGTTGGCATTTTGCTTGTGATTGGTCCACTTGGTATAGGAGAAGAGCTATATGTGAAGTGATAGTTATTGGTTATTGGTTAAAACGAAATTGTGTGCACCAGTTTTGATGAGCAGTGTATTTGACTGTTCAGCATTGTGTAGATTTGATTACCAGTTACTAGACCTTGTTTTGTGATGTGACAAATGACATGGATATTTTTCCTGTTCTGTAGTGTAATACACAGTGGTGTTTGATATTGTCTAGGAGCCAGAGTTTACTTAGTTTGGAGGGGCAAAATTACATGTTCCATTTCCCAATCCATAATCATTCACATACATATGATTTCACTCACTCATACACACACACATTTGCACGCACGCGCGCATGCATGCACGCAAGCACGTGCGCGCACACACACACACACACACACACACACACACACACACACAACACACACACACATACACAACACACGCACAACACACGCACCATGCTTCTGTAGTGTCCATCAGGTACAATAATTCAATAATTCTTTATTCAGAAAAACCAAGCTACAGTGTGACATGTGAAGTGAACGACTGTCAGTTGGATCCTCATCTTCCCAACAGCCCTTTCACTGCTTGATGAGGGGCTTTCACTTCATCCAAATGTTTTCAGCATATGCGTAGCTTTTAAATGTTTTTTTTAAATATTTTATTTTATAATATGTAGAACCAGACATTTAAATTAAATCATTATGTCAAATTGATCAATGGACAACAGACTTTTAGAGGAAAATGAGATGATGGAATCTGAACAGAAATAAGTTTTTGATTTCAATATTTGACTCATGGCGCATTGAAAAGAGGAATAAACAGAGCCGCATTTATCCTATATCTGTGGAATGACATGTCCAGACCTTACAAACATCGTTGGAAGAGGAAAAGGTACGAGGATTTTTTTTTTTTTTTTTTTTTTTTTTTTTTTTTCAAAAGGGAAGAGAATAATTCTGAAGAAATTATGCCTTAAATTTGGAGAAAGAAAATTCTTGCTCTTTTGGATTATCAAAGCCCATGTCATTTGTGGTTCAAAGAAGGAGAGTGTTGGAACAAATCATTTTTGTCACAATTGTACTTGGTTGAAATGTTTTGAATTACGTGCCTGAATATCATGCAGATAGGTGAACTTCGACGAAACAAGGAAATAACCAAACCTTAATTATTGTGGCTTCACCACATAGAAGTGTGACTTGAACAATTCTGAGAAAGCTGCATTAGAATCATTAGAATCAAATGAACTTTGAGATTCTGCAGATCTCAGACCTGCGCTTGTAGTCATCCTTCACATGTCTGTGCACAACCGACTGACACACTCAGATTGCAGTCTGTTACAGTCACTGTAATCAGTTGCATGATATAGTTTTGACTTGATATCTGTTGAATTGTTGAATGTTTGTATGTCATGGTAGAATGTTGTCTTCTGCCAGTTTGTGCTGTCATTTGTTTGTGAAGATATATGGTTTATTGTCATTAGTTTGTTTCTGAAGATATATGGCTATGTTTTTGAAATGTTTGTGAAGATATATGGATATGTTCTGCAATAACTGTTGCTTTCATTGTGGAGATTCACATGTGGAGTTTGCTACAGTCTTGCACTAAAGGAACAAAATTTATAAACAAAAAAACATTGTGTCTGATAAGTGATAAGTTTTGTGCGTTAGATGTTTGCATACCATTTGTACCAAATATTATCCCTTCTGGCCGCTGTATTCAGGTTTCTTCTAAGTAAAGCAACCTCAGGGAATTTGTTTTTTTAAGGTGAAAGCCCATCTTTGTACTACAGTGTTACCCAAGTTTAATGCCTTTTTATTGTCATGTGTCCAGTTACAGTTCTAACATGAGATTAATTGGGAAACAGCTGAGGTTGGTTTTGTGTATTGTAGTTTGAAATTAAATTGAGAGAATGTGAAAGAGAGACAGGGAGAGAAGGGAGTATTGATAATGACGAAGGAGATATTGTGTGTTGTTGTACTGTTTTGTTTTGCTGTGTGTTCTTTCATGTCAAGTAGTCTTACAAAGACTGAGCATCAGCAGTTAGACATCAAACAACACAGAACACAAGTGGAGAACATTTTTTTCCCCAACATGTCTGAACTATGAATGCAGGATTATGAATTGTCTAAGGAATATAATGTGTATGCAGCATTTAAAAAAAAGAAAAGATTCAGCATTGCTATATAACAATTTTCTAATGCTAGATCAATGGGTATTGAAAGCATGTATGTATAAGGAATTTATGATGGATCAGAATTTTTGTAATTTATGTTTTAGACGTTATGCTGATCAGAGAGGTAGATTTCTGGATATGAAATACATAAGAGCGTATTTCATATCTAGAAATCTTGTCACTCTGTGTCATCTGTTCTGGAATCAAAATTGACAACACATGGTCTTGGGCACTTATTCTGGCAATATTATGGGTTCACATTGGCCCAGTCTTGCTCATATTTGGACCAGTAGATAGATAGGAACATAATACTTTATTAATCAAACTTTTATTTCTTTGTTTTATTAGGACAAATGCATCAAAATAAGTGGGGGGTTTTTTGTTTGTTTTTTTTATAATCTAGATTGCATTGTGATTGAAGGTTGACAGTCTGTCTGTTCCTTTTATTTTACAGGGTTTAGAACACAGGTTCTAAAATAACGCGGAAGGTTTAGATAGAAAGACTCATCCCATGCAGAAAATAAGTTAAAATGTGCACCAGGCAACGGGGCTATTGGATATTGAAAGAATCAAACCAGCGCAGGAAGTGTAGACCCTGAAACAAAGTAAGGGCACTCAGGCTTTTAGGCCAGTGATACTTTATGCTTCCCTTACACACAGCTAAACTAAAAGTACACAGGAACAAATCCACAGCGTCTTTTGTACAACACAAATGCACAACTTCTTTTGAACTGCAGCCCAACTTAACGAAAATTCACACACACACACACACACACACACACACACACACAAAACAAAACAAAACAACAACAACAAAAAACACCAGCCATTATCAGTATCCAATTAGCATTTAATCAAAAATACTGATTACAAAAGGTTGGGTTTTTTGTTGTTGTTGTTTTAACATTGGAAGTGCCAAAAATCATTGAATTTAAGATGTGTGTGTACTTTGCAGAATGAGGCTTTTTATTCTTCACAGACATTTGTTAGTAGTTTGGGGGTGGGGAGGCCAATATTGTACAGGAGATGGTGGTTGTGGCTGTTTTGTGAAGGACCAGAAAGAATCATGCAAGGAAGTTGTAGTGATCTGGTGTGAACATCATTGTCATCAAGCATGTTTTGTAATCTCATGGGGATTCTGACTGAAATGTGTAGCATAGTTCCATCACACTTCAGAGGTTGAGAAGGTTAGCAATAGAGATGATGATGTGGGGAATATCATAGTTTTCAAGTAGGCTTTAGCAGGTACAGCCTTTAGGACAATGCCATTTTGATTTTAGTTGTTAAAAAAACAAACAAAAAAACAAATATTGGCACATATATTTAAAAAGTATTGGCATGTTAGATATTGTAGGAATTTTAAAAGAATTTTCTGTTAATTGTGAGTGAAATGATGTATGCTCTACAAACATGCTCACACATATATAAGTAACCGCACGTGTGTGCATGCGCGCACACACACACACACACATGTACATGCACACATGCATGCAAGCACACACATGCATGTGTGCACACATAACACTCACTCACACACACACACACACACACACACACACACACACACACACAAACACAAACAGAAACACACAGAGTTTTATGGTTGTCTTAGTGTCGTCTTCTGTACAAACAGTTATTGTGGATGCCTTGTACTGTGGCAGGAAACTTAAATGTTGTTTAATAAAGGTATTTCCAGTTGTTTCATCTTGCCTCGTTTTTTTGTGTGTGAAATATACATGTAGCAAACACCAAGAAATGTGCATGAATGGCAATTTTCTTCTTCACTTTGTCTCTGTACATGAATGGCCTATCACTTCTCTTTCTCTCTATCTCTGTACATGAATGGCCTTCTTCTCTCTGTCTCTATCTATGAGCGGGTCTTCTCTTTCTCTCTGTCTCTGTACCTCTCTTTTTTTCTTCTTCTTCTTCCTTTATCAGTTTATATCTGTGTCTTTTTTCTCTTCTCACAACTTGTTTTTGTTTTCTTTCTTTTTCATTTGTTGGCCAATGAACACACAGCCACGTTTAGCACAATAAATGATGAATAAAAGTGAAGAAGAAAGAAAAGTGAAGAAAAAAACCTTTACATGCATTTGCTCCATGGACTTGCATGCGATTAAGGCTACAGAGACTACCCTCCAACCAACCACTGTCCCCCAAGACCCTCTCCCTCTTTTAAAAAGAAAGGCTGAGGGATATTTCCTTTTTCTTCATCCCTTTCTCTCCTGGAACACATATAATATTTTTTCTTTACTTTTATTTGATTATTTCTGTCTCTGAGTACCTACCTTCAATTTACGCTAATTTCTGCATGCATGCCTGTTTTTTTGCTTTGTCGTTCTCTTCCCACCAGCTCCTCCACATATCTGCATGTGCACATAAAAAAAACAACAACAAAAAAGTTACCCAAAAATTAACATTGAGACTCATCTTTAAGTACTATACATCATACAAAAATTACCAGATGTACAGACACTCAGAAGGGAAGGAGGAAGTTGCAAGACCACCCCCGCCTCCCCCCTTTTTTTTTTTTTACTCTTCATTCTCAGACCTTTTAAAAACACACTCTCCCTTTCTAATTTTCCTTGCAAACATCTTGACACTTCTCACAAATCCATTGAAACAACAGAAAGCTAGTTATTTTATACACACCAGAATAAATTAATGAAAGAACAGTGTAATGAATTGACTCTGGTGCATCAACACACACAAACATGCACGCGTGCGTGCACAGACACACGCGCGTGCGCACACACACACACACACACAGAGTAAAATATGGCATTCCAGCAGATTGGAATGATGCTGTTGTTTGAGGGACATGGTGGCAGTCTCCACTCTGGGGGAGACGCTCACTCAGTCTGGCTCTGCGACTAAGCCATTATTGTTGTTAGTAGGGGCTTAGTAGGTGGTGTCCTAAGTACATTAAATCAGAACAGGCACCACTGAACACCACAGAAGTGACTCAGCAGAAGGGCAGGGTCTCCTCTGGTGTGTGGCCTCCTGGCGACCTAACATCGATGGTTCCCTGCGGACTGCCGACGCTGGGAGTGTGACAGGCGAACTCGGGTGTGGCTGAGTTTAGGGGACTCGGAATGAGCGGCGTGGGAGTAATGGCACTGAAAAGGTGCTGATGACGGGACAGGGGGGGGGGGGGGGGGGGGGAAGTTATTGGAGTTAAAGTGATATGTTTATTCCTTTCTTTTTAATATTACAATTCCTCAATTTATAATAGCAAATAGGACTGGACTTTTGATATAACACTCAAATTATATATAATAATGTATAATAAGAAAACGTGTTAAAAAAGAAAAAGAAAAAAAAAGCGCTTTTGAGTGATTTTACATGATGAGAAGAATAGAAAATAAAATGTTCTGGGTAAAAAGATGTATGATTAAGGGGAGCTTATTCCCATAGAAGTGACATGGCCAAGATGGCTGTCAAGTGAAACGAAAACTGTCTGCAGTTGTTTTCCTTGCTTTTTGGTGCGAGAAAATCGGATATTCCGCTGACTTTCAAGACAAACAGAATTCTTACTTTTCGTAAAATTTGTGCTCATTTATACAAGCTGTTTTATCGAGACATTCAGCCGACTTTTACCTTGATTCTTTTATTTTTATCCCCAAGCACGGAGAAACTAAGAAACCGATATCAGTCATCCGCTTCATCGTCATTATGGCCATACCCACCGACTATTGCAACAAGAAGCGTATGGCAGCTTCTTGTGCTGTACTAGTTTTGTGAGTTTTTAAATTAACCTCTCCGCATGTGTCTGTCAGTTTGTGAGTGTGTATGCACACGTGTGTGTCATGCGTGTTTCTTTCAATCTTTCTGCACACCATGATAATGGTGTTTTATACGTCTTCAGGTTACTTTAGTTTTATCCCATAAACCAAAAGGGGCGAAAGGGAATCAGTTGTTTTGTGGTGCGTGTACTTGTCTGTATATGGCTCAGTGTGTGTGTGTGTGTGTGTGTGTATTTGTGCAAGTGGGTGTGTACATATACATGTATGTAGTTATATATTATAATGTACACATGTCTCCCCAACTGCATGCATCACAAACAAAAATAATTGTTATAACAGTTAAATGAAATTAAACTGAAAGACAAATTTATCAGTATTACAATTTACCGTTATGTTATTTTGGCTTAGAATTATGTAAAAAAAGTGTAAGTTGTGAGAAGGAAAAATCTTTCTTGTTTGGATGCCATGTTTGACACTATGACAGTTTCTGTTGTCTTAAATTTTACTTCATTTAAGTTGCAATTCAGCTTTCTAGTTCTAAAGATTGTTTAAATAAACATAAGCAATGTAGTAATTATATTCCAAATACATCAGAAAATGAAATCAAGTATACAGTATAGTTTCCCTTTGCAGATAAATATAGTTCTAACTATTAGTATTAGTAAGTAAATAAGTTTCTTAGATACAGACATTTTACATGTCCACCTTGCCTGGTGGTACGCGCATGCTGTCAGCAAATTTGTTTTTGACCACAATGCACACACCTCAGATTACTGTATTTGATACAAATAATGTGTTTCATGTCGTATGCAGGTCACAGAGGGAGTTATTGAACTATTGAAACAGACTGGGAATTTTGCTTCTTCTTCTTCTTCCTCGTTCACCTCCCATTAGATGAGCAGCCCGGTGTCAGCTTGGGAATTGTTGCTGAAACATAAAGTCTTTGAAAATGTTTTTGAAAAGTGTGAAACCAATAGAAAGGGCAACTACAGGTGCAACAACTGAATGGTTAAAGCATTTGACTTTCAATCTGAAGGTCCAGGGTTTGAATCCTGGTCATGACGCCTGGTTGGTAAAGGGTAGAGATGTTTCCTACCTCCCAGGTCAACATATGTGCAGACCTGCTAGTGCCTGAATCCCTTTCATATGAATGCAGAAGATCAAATATGCATGTTGAGATCCCATAATCAATGTCAGCGTTCAGTGGGTTATGGAAACAAACATACCTGGCATGTACCACCCTGAAAACGGAGCATGACTGCCTACATGGCTGGGATATACATATATATATAGTCTCTGATGTTTTTGGTCTGCTCATTAGGTTAGCTTGAACATTTGCATTTAACAGTGCATGGGCCATTGACTTAAAACCATACACTTTGTTTAGTTTAGAAAGCAAAATGAGAATTTGATTAAAGAACACAGAAATTGCCAGGGAATTTAATATGTTCAGTGCCAGAGAATTTATATATATATATACACTTTATATAGTCTTCTCCCCTTGCCAGGCTATTTTGAGGACTCAGGGGTAATAGATTACCAAAAATTCTATCACACAAACTAATAGCTCTAGATAGAGAATGAAAGTAAATGTTTTTCTAAAGGAACATGAAAATTGAAAGTGTATTTTAAATCGAAGGCTTTTTGTTTTTTTCCCAATTATTTTCAATGTAGATAACTAATCAGGCATTTTAAAGTGAAGTTGATTTTTAATTTCATGCAATAAAAAAAGTCTGTTTCCACCCCCGTAGAATGACATCCAAAAAGAATACAAACAAAATACAGATGGAAATAGCAAGTTTATTCATTGTCTGATTATACTATTGCTAATATACATATGGAAGAAAATGGCTTATTAGTTTATGATAACAATCACAACTTTTGCAGTCATGTAACTGTAAGTGAATAACTGTCCCAGCATCAACAAATCATGTTGTTAGAAAGTGAGCTGTCATGCTTTTCTTACAGCTAAGAGCGTCCCCCTTTAGAGAAGGCACTCTGGTGATATTCCCTTCCTCCTGGTTGTAACTGATCTGACAAAGTGCCAGCTGTGCATCCACTTTGCCTCCTCTATAAAGAAATCGATCAACTTATCATTGGTAATAAGCCTGAAAAAATTAAAAACATGTGATTCCTGTCTATTATCTGTCAACCCTTGGTTTCATGAAAATCATGGATTTTTGGCTGTCATTCTTGGTAGTTGAACTCTGTGAAAAGACAGTTCCCTGACGATTGGGGTCGGGTCCCCTTACCCTCCCTCTGTCTGGCCTTTGACCTGTCATCTTATTTCACTACTCTGTCTCTCCTCCCCTTCTTCTCAAATAACTTTAAAGTACCATGCCTTCACTGTCAGTCTGGGTCACCTGCTAAAAAATTATGTCAGAGCAGATAGATGGTCTGCAGAAAATGTCAAATGTTGCTGTCAGTTTCGTTACTGTCATTGTCATCACCTTTGTGCTCAAATGAATCGTAAGACAAGATATATCCATCTCTCATCATTACACTTCTGTACAGCTTGCAAAGTTCTGTAAATCCGCTGTCTGGGACCACTGCCTTCATTTGACAGTGTCCGACGCCTTTTTGGCATGTGAGGTAAACCCTCTTTCCACGCTGGCTCCAAGTGGTCCAGTTAGCAAATCACTTAATCAGTTTTTTTTAATCATTAGTGAGAAGAAAGGAGTCTTCCACCTGATGAATACTCATTTAAATAGTTTTGTATTTATAATCCAGGCACATGAAACTGATCATTCAGAGTCTGTTTATGTTCATCATACCAAACTCTGATGACGGAAAGATTGAAACAGATGCAGGAGGTCTGTGGACATCTTACGGGTGCTGTGGCAATACTTTGAGGAGGACATCAGCTGACATTAGCACTGAATGGGTTCATCTTGGATTGTTTTTTTTAATGTCTCATTTGTACATTCACCTGCTGACAGGTACAGGTACAGGTACAGGATTGGGGACTTTCCTATAAGCCTTCTGGCTTTTTAACGTCCCTTCACTATTGTCTTAATCAAGTGTTGCACATGCGCCAGGAAAAAGTTTCTTGTTCACTGATCAAAATCAAATGGTTTTATTAGAGATTTTTCATCATTGTCGATAAGATTTTTGAACTGGTTAATAGTGTTAGCTGTTTTTGTTGAGTTAGTCAGTGCATTCCAGCCTTTCACTGCTCTAAAACTAAAAGACGATTTACGAACATTTGTTCTACAATATTTAATGTAAAGATTAGTATCTGAGTTTCTGGTAACTTGGGATTTGCTAGTAGAGAAAAAGGTGCTATGATCAATGTCGACCATTCCGTTCATTATCTTAAAAACTAGTATCATGTCTCCTCTATATCTTCTATATTTTTGGGAGTGCAAATTCAACTGTCTCAAACGACTTTGATAGTCAAGATCTCTAAGTTCTGGAATTATTTTAGTTGCTCTCCTTTGTACTTGTTCAATTGCTTTGGACTGTCTTATTAATCTGGGATACCAAATTGTATTGCCATATTCTAGGATAGGCCTAACAATTGTTTTATAAAGGTTGACAAAGATATCCTTATCCAAGAATGTAAATGTTCTCTTGATAATACCCAGTACTTTGTTGGCTTTATTTATCACTGCTTGGATGTGTGTATCAAAAGAGAAGTTTTTATCAAATATTACTCCCAAGTCTTTTTCTTCATTACATTCCGAAATAACCATAAAATTCATGTTATCAATTTTCATTTTATATTCATTTTTAGGGTTATTTTTTCCTAGGTGTAGCACTTTACATTTTGTTGCATTAAAATATAGATTCCACTTGTTATACCAGTCATATAGGTTGTCTAAGTCATTTTGCAATTTTAAAAAATTCTTAGCTGTATCATAAAGTTTAGTGTCATCAGCAAATATCCTGCAACAACTACTAACACAATCTGGAAGGTCATTTATAAAAATGGTGAATAAAATAGGTCCAAGAATGCTACCCTGGGGTATTCCACTCAATACTTGTGCATTTGGTGAAAGACTATTTCCAACTCTTACCCTCTGACTTCTCCCCAACAAGAAACTGCTTATCCATTTCAATACATTCCCATTTATCCCATAATCTTTTAGCTTTTTTATTAACCTATAATGTGGCACAGAGTCAAAAGCTTTTTTAAAATCTAAATATATGATATCTGCAGATTCCTTTTCTTCTACTAACTGGGTTAAATCTTCCATTACCTCTAACAGTTGAGTTATACATGACCTCTGTTTTCTGAATCCATGCTGGCACGGAGAATATAAATTATTTGTAATCATAAAATTAACTAATATATCTCTAACTAGTGATTCTAATACTTTACATGCCACACATGTAAGACTTACTGGTCGGTAATTACTTGGATCAGATCTAGTACCCTTTTTAAATATTGCTGTGACTACTGCAGTCTTCCAGTCATCTGGAACCTCACCTAACTCTAATGATTTATTAAATAATGTACAGAGTGGTACTGACAATTCCTCACTAAGTTCCTTCAGTACACGTGGAGGTAATTGATCTGGGCCCTGAGCTTTACTATGGTTAAGTGCCTGTAATTTTTCTTTTACTGCTGTAGGAGTTACAATAAGATCACAAAGACTGGAATCACATTTTGGCTCTTTTGACCCAGTAGGAATATTTCTTAAATCTTCTTAGGTAAAAACACTAGCAAAGAAAGTATTTAAAATATTTGCCTTATCCTCATCACTTGCTGCCAATTTTCCATCTTCTGTTTTCAAAGGACTAATACCTGTATTTGATTTTGTTTTAGCTTGTACATATTTCCAGAAATATTTTGGGTTTGTTTTACATTCTCTGGATAGTCTTTTTTCATAGTCTCGTTTGGCATTCTTTATTATGTTATTGCATTTATTCCTAGCTGTGATGTACTGTTGGTGATCATATATTTTTCTTGTTTTTAAATACTTCTTATACAAATTATATTTCTTTTTAACACTTTTCTTAACTCTGCCTACCATCCAAGGTGGTTTTAAACTTTTGTTTTGACCTATTGAGATTTTTGGAATGTGTTTCTCCATGCTATCTAGTATTTTTGTTTTTAGGTATAACCAGTAGTCATTAACTGATTTTCCTTCTAGGTCACTCCACTGAATTCCCTTTAAATCTTGTCTCATATTCATATAATTACCTTTCCCAAGGTCATATTTATAAATTTCCTCTTCCCTTTGTGCACATTTATCTATATATAAATTAAAAGTAAGTGTATCATGGTCACTTTTTCCGAGTGGGGCTAAATGTGTAATGTCTGATATAAATTTCTCATCATTAACTAAAACTAAGTCAAGGAGATTTGGTTTCTGTTCTCCGCGTCTGCGGGTTGTATTGGTTACCATTTGGCATAAGAATGAGTCTCTTAAGCATTCACAAAAAGTATTATTGTCTTGATTGGTCCATTGTCCATTCCAGTTTATTGTTGGGAAGTTAAAGTCGCCAACAATACACACTTTATCATGCATTTCTATTTCTTTATGTTTCAGTAAATTATATAGTTCCTCTACATTTTCAGTGGTGGAGCTGGGGCTCTTGTAAATACATCCTATAAGCACTTTCTCATTATCATTTGATAAGAATTTACACCAAACACTTTCCTGGAAAGGTTGTTCATTTAGTGTTGCACATTCTACAGCATGGAGAGATACATGTGTATAAATGGCTACTCCCAACTTGGGGTCTCTGTTTTTAAAGAAGTCATAACCTGGTATGTTATATTCAGATTCATTAAAATCCTTTTGATTCTTAGCAATAATTTCAGTCAGAGCTATAATTTTTGGTTTTAAATCTTCAATGATAGTTAAAAATTCACTACGTTTATTTAAAAGGCTATCTACATTGGAATAAAGGAACACACACTCATTTTCATTCACACTTTTTACACTATGTACAACTGTTCTTCCTTGGAGTCAATGTTTACCCTTTGGCTTGTCCTGTGTATCATCACCAGGACCAAGCTTCTTGGGTCTCTTGACTATGGCACCCCCTCTTATGATAAGATCTTCTTCTCCCCTCTCAGATCTCTTCTTTAACTCCTGTTTCAGCTTTTTGAAAGCCTCTCTCTCTTTTGGTGTTCAGTCATGATTGATATACCTTTTTTCCTCCATTTTATTGACTCCAAAGTTCAGTTTGTGTGCATTCTTCATAATCTCACTCTTCCCCTCTTCGGTCTTCACTGTGACTCTGAGCAGACGGGGTTTCCTATCACTACCTATTGTGAACCTGCCAAGTCTGACTGGATTTTCCAGTTCCTCTGCTACTTTTTCATCTGTGACTTTCGCTACTAGCTTTTTTGCTATCCTGAGGTCTTCAAGTTTTCTTTCTTCAGCAGTATCTGCCTGACTTTCTTCAGCATTCACTATCACTATGTTCTGCTTTTTTTTTTCCCTCTCTTGTTGTTCCTCTAACACCTCAGTGACTTTCTGATCAACCTTCTCTTCAATCATTCTCTCTGTCTCTGAGGCTGAGTGCTTGTCCTCTATTTTTTGCATCCTGGTGTCCATTGTTTGCATCATTTTTAGGATGATATCAAGCTTTGCCTCTAAGCGGGTTTTGTTTGGGTCAGGGGCCTCGTGCTTGCAGCATTCAGTGCAGAACCACTGAATGTTTGCCTTACTGTTCTCAAGGACTGAATATTGGGCATCAGTAAGGGCTGAGCATCCCTTGTGGCTCCATTCCTTGCATCCATGGCACTCTATAGCAGGCTCTTTCTCATGAATGGGGTCTTCACACGTGATGCATGCAAACAATGTCTTCATGCCTTTTTCCTTTTCTTCTAGCTTGGCACTTGTGGCCATCTTTTTTGAGCCTGATCCTCTACGGTTCGCTCCCGCCATAGCGAGGAGTCTAGTGGTACACACTGAGTCACTGGGCCTGGCTTAGCGTCGACTGCTAGAACTATATGTACACTTTAGCGTTGGCGTCGACTGCTACAGCCGCGTACAGGCGAGTGATAAGCGATAAACTAACACTTACCTTAGCCTTTACTGTCCATTTATACGATGAATAAAAAGTGCACAAAAAGTAAAAATGTTACCTGATTATCCAGTACGTAGAATTTCCTCGTTAAGAAAAGAGTATAAAAGTGCAGCAGTGCATTAAAACGTAAACAAGCTTAAAATGAAAGTGAAAAATGAAGGTGCTGCCTCGGTGTGCAAGTGACAGTTCAAAATCTTAGACCTTGATACAGCGAAATTCACTGGAATAAAAATTCTTTCAATGAAATATAGGCCTAACACAGCCCTTATGATTATATAAAAACTTTACGGTCGTCTGTCACGTTTATAAATTTATAAATTTAACTTATTTAGTGAAACTTTGAGGAGCTCAGTCAAACAACCTTATCAGTAAACATCAGCATGGCTTTGTCACGGGAAGATCATGCACCACGCAGTTGCTAGAGGTACTGGACGAATGGACAAGCATCCTGGATGATGGAGGGAGTGTGGATGCAGTATACATGGACTTCCAGAAAGCTTTCGACACTGTCCCTCATCGCAGGCTTCTTCTGAAGGCAACTGCCCATGGTATTACAGGCAAGGTTCTGGGGTGGATAGACGCTTTCCTGAGGAACAGGCGCCAACGAGTAGTCGTCAACGGCTCATACTCCAGGGAGGCAAACGTCTCAAGTGGCATTCCTCAGGGGAGCGTGCTTGGTCCCCTCCTCTTCGTCATCTTCATCAACGACCTACCACAAGGCATCAGTTCATCCGTAAAAATGTTTGCGGATGACACAAAAGTGTACGCAAGAAGTGACGAGGAGGGTGCCACAGAGCTCCTGCAAGATGACCTGGGCAAACTGGAAGACTGGTCACAAAAATGGCTGCTGAAGTTCCACCCACAAAAATGCAGTGTACTCAAGCTGGGTAACAGAAAGTCAGAGGCGAAGTACCACATGACAAGAAAGAGCGGGGATGGAAAGGATTGCTCTGTTGTATTGACAGAAAGCGAAACAGAAAAAGATCTTGGGGTCGTCATTGACAACAAGCTCAAATTTAAGCAGCATATCGCTCAGTGCACATCCAAAGCAAACCAAACACTAGGAGTGATACGGAGATCCTTCGACCACCTGACAGAGGAGACATTTGTCATGCTTTTCAAAAGCATGGTGCGACCAATCCTGGAGTATGGACATGCAGTCTGGCAGCCTTACCAGAAAACCCTCAGCGCCGAACTGGAAGACGTTCAGAGAAGGGCAACACGATTGCTGGCGTCAATGAAGGACAAATCATACCCAGAAAGACTGAGGGCCCTTCATCTACCATCACTGGAACACAGGCGTCTCAGAGGGGACATGATTGAGGTCTACAAATACCTGCACGCCTTCTACAATGTAGACAATCCCAAATTCGAGCTTGCCGACAATAGCAGAAGAGACCTCCGAGGCAACCCCTTCAAGCTGACGAAATCCAGATTTCGCCTGGATATCAGAGGCAACTTCTTCTCAAACAGGGTAGTTGCCGGATGGAACAGCTTGCCAGACAGTGTTGTCACCACCCCTTCCCTGAACTCCTTCAAGACAAGGCTAGACAAATATTGGGAGAACCATCCAGCTAGGTTCTCCCCTTCCTGTCTAGAGTAATGGACTCACAAACCAGTGACCAAACCACAAATGCACAAAGTCGTAGGAACAACGAACAGGCAAATAAGCCTCAATCGTTGATCAAGTCAAGTCAAGTCAAAACACGACCGCCATCCAGCGCATGCGCACAATATTTCCTGATAAAAGTTATAAATTCAGTATATAACTGTATAATGTGTATTCATCAATGTTTTGTACTTATCTGCCAGGTTGTCCAGTGTGTGTGTGTGTGTGTGTGTGTGTGTGTGTGATTTTACACGACATCTGATGGACCTTTTATTGTGGTTTTGATTCTGTTCAGTTTGTGTTAATTTCAGGATCACCTTGGTGACCATTGCCTTTCAGAGTCACTTTTCCTACACAGCACAGCTGGAACAACAGATTCTGTCTCACAAAGGTAATAAAGGGAAAACATAACCTTTGCATGAAAACATGAAGAATTGTTTAAATCTTCTGTTTGTTTTTCTGAACGTTTTGCCAGAAGAGAATGATGTATATATTTTGAAGGTGACATTTAGTGTATATATATCACACACACACACGCACGCACTCATGCACGCACACACACACACACACCATCAGTATGTGTTGTTGTCTTCAATCTTACATCTTTAATAATAGGAAGAAAAAAAGTGGGATGTGGGAGGAGGTGGGGAAGGGTTACAAGTACTGAAGTAGTGGAGGAGGTTGGTCTTATGAGGAGTATGTGCATCACTGCATATGAACCAGTTATACTTGTGTGTTTAATGTTATGTGCATGAAAACAGGAAAAAGAAAAATTAAAAGGAAGAAATATGGAACAAAATATGATGGGTAGAATATGTGTGTGTGTGTGTGTGTGTACTTTTTATCATGAGCGGTCATTATATGTCATTAGATATCAAGCATTCTCTAAGTATGAGATAATTTGGCAGTTATGGACTGCCCATTAGTGATCATGTTTGTGCATCCCATATATTATGGTTTTACACATAAAGAATGAAAGAGATAGGAAACTTTCAGTCATTGAATGTCCATGCAGAGTGGCACATGTGTTGTGTTCAGCTTATATTTTTTTTCCTTAAAAGGGCTACAAAGTCATCTGGACTTAAATCGGTGTGATCAGATTTGTGTGTGTCTATTGATTTGTATGTGTCTATTGAGTTTTGTTTTGGAAGGTCTACGTCCATGTGTTTTGATGCGGGATTCATCTATGTAAAGCTTCATCAGAGTAGTGTTTTTAAAACAGATGTTACTTTTTTTTCTTTACAGATCTGATTTTATTTACTTCTTTTTTTCTTTCAGTTGTGGTTAAGAATGTGTGGTGGTGATTTTTGTTGCAGCCAAGGCAAACAGTTCATGTGGAAAACAGGAAATGAAAGTGCTGTCAGCCTGCGAAAAGTGTCCACGAGAAGAACTGGTGAGTCCTGTGGCTCAGCAGTATGACCTGACAGAAACAAGACATTGACAGACCGAGCAATTTTCAGATTATTGTGCGTTTTTACTGGAACAGGTTTTAAAATTTTTGTATCCGCTGTCATTCAGATAGTGAGATGAAGGTGGAGAATCTGTGGTAAAGGTGCATGACAGAACTGAGTACATTTCTATTCAGCATCTTTAAAGCTTACTGCAGATCATGTCATCTTTAACTCTTGACAGTAGAAGTTCTTTGCTTTGCTTTTTACACGAGTAATGTACATGCTGACATGCACGTGCACGCACGCACGCAAGCCACATACTCCCACACACACACACACATATATATATGTAGTTGCACATGTGCAAGTGCAGAAAAGGTACTAAACCTCTGTGTGTGTGTGGGTGTGTGTGTGTGTGTGTGTTTGTGTCGTGTGGGTGTGGGTGTGTGTTTGCATGTGTGTTTGTGTGTGAGTGAGTGTCTGCGTGTGTGAGTGAGTGTGTGCGTGTTTGTGTGTGTGCATGATTGTTTGGGTGTGTTTGATGTCTGTATGGGTGTGTTTGGTGTCTGTTTGGTGTGTGTGTGTGTGTGTGCATATGTGTGTGTGTTTGTGTGTGTGTGTGTGTGTTGTTGTTGTTATTTTCTGGCAGAGAAATGAAGAGCCGTTCTGCATGGAGACGGGCTACAAACAGCAGGTGGAATGTGCAGATGGTCGCCACATGTACAACTGGTAAGTCATCCATATGGCATCGTGTACTGTCAAACTGATGCAAACTATTCACTTGGCAGGTTTGCTTATTTTGGCCAAATTTTGTGGGTAATGCAGTAATAAGATGCCCCCCTTGGCTTGTTCTGGTTTTGCCAATCAGCACCTTTCCCTCCATTGCATCAGTTCTCCTTTTATTCATTCTGTGGCGTACTATGACAGTACTGGGCACAAATGTAAGTTTTGTCATGGTGATCATATACTATGCAGTACCAATGATCTGCCATTTTTGGAGTTCTATACTGTACCTTGTCAAGCTTGTGAAGAATTCAAAGAAACGGAGGAGGGCATTGCCCTAATACATTGCATGGGGGGGCTTTGGGGAGGTGAGAGGTTTGTTAGCTGCAGTAAAAGGAAACGCTGGCCCCTTTAACCATCAGCCATAGTTTATCAGAATTCTGCAGCTAAAGGATATTTTAACAGGTTTTCTGAAGGCAGCAGGGCTACCTCCGTGATGTGTTAGACAGGGTGGTGAGGTTGGAGGCCTCTCAAGTGGGAATGGCTCTGACCTCATTGGTCAGAGGAATAGAAGAGAGCTAGCGTCTCTCTCAGCTTGCTGGTGCAACCCCCCCCCCCCCCCCCCCCCCCCTTGGCATTGAGGCATCCTTGGGTCAAGGTTGTGCATGGATGAGCCATCTAAGCTGTTGTTTCAGGTGGCTACTCAGCTTGAGCGATGTTGCTTGTGACTGTGCAGACTAATATGGGAATGGCAGTCTTCTTTTTTGGAAAGGTGGCGTCAGTCTGTTCGGAGTTGCCGTGCTCCTTTTTTGTTTGCCTGTTTGATTTCAACAGCGTTTCTTCCTCAGTCTTGAAATACCGCAGCACAATCAGAGTAATCCACAGAGAGACTGCATGCCTACCTCAGTGACCCCCCCCTTTTTTTTTTTATTAAATCTGTTACAGTTTCATTAATAAGTGTGTTCCTGAGATAATTAGAGTTGTTTTCATTCACTTTAAAAAATATCATTATTGTTGTAATTTTCATTATCATTATTACTGTTGTTGGTATTCATTTTGTTTGTTGCAGGTGTGACATCACGCCAGCTGTAGAAGAGCGACAGTTCTGGCTGTTTGAGCTGGCAGCCCTTCTCATCACGTGTGCATCTTACACTGTAGTGTACGTGCGTCAACGTAAGAACGATCAGCTCCTGATGGAGAAAATCAACAGACAGATTGGACTTTCAGCGTGATGATGCTTTTGCTTGGCAGTGGCTTTCTGATGAAGAGCGAGACCAAGAGTGAGAATGTGTGGGTGTTGTTGTGTGCATATATTATGTAAACATGAGTATGAGTGTGTGTGTGTGTGTGTGTGTGTGTGTGTGTGTGTGTGAACATGCATATGCAGTTGTTCCTGCGTCCATGTGCATATCTGTGGTCTGCAATTTAGAATCCATTTTAAGCTGCTATATGATAGAAATATAGGCTTCTGGATGTGAATAAAGTTCTACCAGGACCATTCCTAGTGGTTTAGAATGCAACAATAGTGGTTATTCAAATATTCACACCATCTAACCGTTATTATATAAACAGCAGTACAATGGGAGAGCTGTAGAAATGTCCAGTTATTGATATATATTTTTCATCATCTGGCAACCCTAATTATCTCTTCTGTCATATTTCTGGTGAAGAAAATTTAAGGATGAAAGCAGGAAGATGGATATTCTCTGTATTATCATAAATTTTATTTTGCAGTATTATTTTGATACTAAATGTTATAATGTTACATACATTAGGGAAATTCCTCTGCACACACAAACACATGTTAGTGTTATAAAGTTGTTGTTTTTTTTTTGGTTTGATTTTTTTGTTTTTGTTTTCGTGGAGTGGTTGTGTAAAAAGGCTGTGTATCTTCTCTCCGCCTTCCACTCCTCACCTTGCCACCCATCTTCATGATGACTGAGCAGTAAGAAGTATGTGAGGAAAAAAGGGATTGCAGTACTGTGAATTCAAATCAATAGAGATTTAGGGTTATTTATTTCAGGGGCAAATTTTTGCTTGGTTCAGTTCTGCTGGTGGATTGAAAAAAAAAAAGATTATAAATGAAGTTTAAAAAAAAATTATTGTGGGTGTGTTTCTGCTTGATTCTAATTCTGCAAATATGTAAACCCTGCGCCAAAATGGCTTCCTGTTTTGCTGAAGAGTTAAGGACACATGTCTGTGATCTCAGAGTGTGCATGAAAAACATGTATCCTGTGTGAATATATGGAAAATGTATTTTACATGAAATGTGTTGCAGCGTTTGAAGAGCCAGTATGTTCTTATAAACATGAACATATTGTCTGTGTGTAAAATCCATTTGTATATGTATATATTTGTATGCATGTGGTAAGGAAGAAAGAAATTAGGTGAAATGACAATGGCCTTCATGGTGTTTTCCCATCCTGCACAACTAGACTCCTTGCGTTTCTGTGAGATTTGGTTCAGTTTGCAGATTTTGAACAGGACTAGTTTGGGCATACTATGATTTTAATGTAATCAATATTTAACTTGTGGGATTCTAAGTGGTAATTTGAGGTGCACTAACTAGAAAGCTAGTGGAAAGAAAGGAACAAGTCTGGTTCTCCTGGTTCCTTGGGTGAAAGCTTTTGGTAAAAGAGCTCTTTGTTTTGTTTTATTTTTATTTTAGAAATGAAAATATAACCTTCTGAAACTTGCATCTTTTTTCTTCTTCTAATGTACTTGTAAATAATTTCAAATTCAAGCTAGAATTAATCATCACACGTAAATTCCCAAGCTGGCAGATTTCAGTCTTTATGCTTTGGGTTTTCCTGAATTTTGAAACTGGACAAATTCCACCTCGTGGAATATGGAACAAGTGGGTATATGTAAAAATAAGATGTGTGAAGTGGGATTGTATGACTTGTGCATTCAGAGGGAAAATGTACATGTGTGAGTATAATTTATGAGGTTTGTATGATATGATAAATGGTGTATTGTCCAGTCTGTTGGGAATGTAGATATGAGCTTGAATTTCATTTATCTTTTTTGCTTTCTTGGGCTGCAATGGTCACATTCACTTTTACATGTGGGCTTTTATGTTTGTTAGTTTTTTTATTTTGCAATATAGGCAGCTGCACTATGTTTTCAGAGGTATGCATGCCAAGTACAGTCAGTGTTTCAACAACCCACTAACACCGACATGGATTAAAGGATCTTTAATCTGCATATTTGATCTTATGTATGTGTACACACGACAGGATTAAAACACTTGTTTCATTCTCTTGTGTACATAACAGAAGAGAAGATGAAATAACGATCTAGTCTAATAAGTGTTTACTGTTGTTGGGACAGCGGTTAGAGAATGAGGAAAGAGCGTAGTCTCTCTTTATCAAGTAGTGTTGAGACTTGCACAGTTATACATTTGCATGTGGTAAAATGACAGCTTTAGCTGGTAGGTTGATTTTGGAGAGTGGATACAAATTTCTATCCTTAACCTACCAGTGCCTGAGATCGGATAAATTTCCATCCTTAACCTACCAGTACCCTCAGATGGAAACTCCAGTGCTTTAACCATTCAGCTACCATTGAGGCCGTCATAGCATGGATCATGGCATAATCTGTTTATTTCATGTTCAGAGCTGCATCTCCCACATGGACTTTTTCTTTGAGTGGACCTTTTGTTTTTGTGTGTGTCAAAGTCAAAATGGTTTAATTTGTTAGGCATTTGGCCCATACAAATTGAGTTCACATTCAGGAAAATGCTGAATACAATTAATGAACAGATACATTCCTGAGTGCTCTTTACTGAATATTCTTTGTATACAAATTTACAGTCTTGAAATTACGTCCTCGCTTGTACCAGACAGCAGCAGTGCTAGCTTGAATATTGAAGGATGCCTATAATATTTAACAGATATGAGTTTACTTTGCAAATCAGTGTACTTCGGAGAAACTAACAAAAAATGCAATTCAGTTTCCAGAACATATGGACAAAAAGGGCTGGTGACATTTCGATTCACATTAACTGTATGAAATTCAACTGACTTTTATGCAGGCTGGTACATTCTGCTGGGGGCTGATGCATACTGGGTGTGCACATTTTGCCATGACTGAGCCAGCACTGATATAGATCATGGAGTCTCCTGTCTGTGACACACAAAGGGGACAAAGGTAGCAGAACATGGTCTGAGGTCTAAGATCGGAATGTGTGAACTTGGTAGATTGGAAGTAATTGTCTGCCTTCAACTGTAGCATTAGTGATTGAAATCTAAGACATGTTGACACAGTACACTGGAAAAATATCCCTGCCTTTTGCTGCTACAGAAGTGATTGAAATATAAAATATATTGATGTGGTACACTTGAAAAATACCCCCCACCAGCCCTCACTCCCTTTACCCACTAGGCCCTGCAGGATCTGAATCCAACATTCTGAATGGATTTGGAAGTCCTGGTGCAGACATCCAACTGTCTTGCCAGTTGGGTCATGGTTTTAAAAAAAGGAAAATGAACACCTCCTCCAAACACAAGAATGCCATATGCTCTGGAAAATTTATTGATCAAGTTGCTGAATTGATGAACCTTGTAAAAAGGACTTAGTTTGTTCGAGAACTGTTCAGTTTTCAAAAAGTTTTTTTTTTTTTTCACTCATTTACTTTCATCCTGGTTTGTTTGTTAGCATGTTTTGCATAGCTGTTGAGCTTTTTCTAATCCACTTTTTTTTTCTGATGAAAGTTTATCATTTGCCATGGAGTTATTACCTTGATGTGGAGAGATTACATTGTACATTTTGAACAGACAGATATACATGAGTGAACTGAGACTGCACACACACACACACACACACACACACACACACACACACACATCCTGTTTTTCATCTACACCCACACTGATTTTCTGTACAGATTCACATGATGAAAATAACATTGAAAAATATTTTTACTGTATTAAATCATTTTATGTTCACTTGATGGTAACAGAATAAAATTGAGATTTGTGGTTACAAGACAGTGTTATAAAAATAAGATTTCATTAACTGGACTATTTCTATAACACAATTCTTAATATCTGTCTGCCTGCTGCTGACTGTCACACACACACACACACACACACGCACACACACACACACTCACTCGCACATTCAAGATGCACACTACACAAAGCATATCTTTTTGTGTGTGGGTGTGGGTGTGCTATTTCTAGATTGGGCAAGTTTCATTGTTACTCACTCAGACAGTGGTCGACATTGTTTTTAAACCTGCTGATTTGAGATAAAGCTAGGTATCAAAGGTTAAAACACAAGATAACATTGTTTACCATCCTCTCGAAACTAGAGTGGTATGGGTGACATTAATACAGTATAAAAATAATCTCAGCTGAATGAAAATATGCACCCACACTGACAAAAATGCATTTATCAATAACAGTAACATAAATGGTTACACACATGCACATACCCTCACACACTCAACACACAGAGAAAATTACGAAATGTTACTCAACAAGAAGCTATATTTAGTGATGGTATCTATATTTAGACTACTGATTGTTGTATAGCTGGATTTAGAACAAGCAGAGATGTGGTGACCAAATGATTAGTATCCTTTATTAATAATACTATAATTAACATAGATATCATTAAATATTATATATGTGTGTGTGTGTGTGAAACTTATATTGTTCCAATTATAATACTTATAATAGTTACATTAAAATAATGAAGGTGCAGGAACAAAAACAAACATTGCAAGATACACATTTCTGGAAATGATATAACAAAATGGTATAAGCACTCTCATGACACATGCATGCTTTCTTGTGCTCACCAGCAGCCACACACACACACACACACACACACACACACACACACACACACAATGAAATCATCAAGCTTAACATATCCACTGAAAATCCGGGTTAGTGGCGTCTGCTTGTCAAGCTGATTGTCCATAATAATATATGATAGCTACACACTAGAAAGGATGGAAAATGAATGGTTTAAAATTAAATGTTTTTTGATTTGTATCACATGCATGTCTTTTGGGGGGTGCAAGGGGTGGTGAGAGAAAGTGGACAGGGTGTGGGGGTGGGGAGAAGTGTTTTTAAAAAAAAAGAAAACATCTGGTTAGAACATAGTTATATACACATAAGCTTAAACAACAGAACAACTTTCAGTATCATGAGCATGTATCAAATAGAGGAGGGTATATATCCCCAATCAATCCATCAAGTATGAAAAACTTATATGTAGAAAAATTTGTTGATTCAGTATCAATGCTTGTGGATGAAAACTGGGGACTTAGAAGCGGTCCAACACTGACGCGAGCTCTCTGTGGACTGCTGACACTAGAAAGTGTGTAGGTGTTCGACCAAGCCTAGGTGTGTCTGTGTATGGGGGATCAGTGGTGTGAGGGTAATGTCACTGACTAATGCCACTGAACAGCTTGGAAATCATGGGGAAGAAAAACAGAACATACAAAACAAAGCTAAAACCAAAGGACCACACAATGTAAACCAAAGGACCACACAATGTAAACTGCTCCTGTGAATTTGTTAATGCAATGTCCATACCTCCAGGCATGTTTCATATCACAACTGAGCATGAGATTAACCTGGTCATCACAAATTATTATTATATTCATCACTATATCATGCTGTCATTATCATCAATCTCACCTTTATTATTATCATGATCCATTGCACCCCCCCCCCCCCCCCGGAATATGCATGTACTTTCTGTTCCCCCCCCCCCTTTTTTTTTTTTTTACATATGAATTATTAGAGATCATTTTTTTATTGTGATACAAAATCATCATCATTGTTTGCTGTAACTAGTTTTTCCATGGCACAAAACAGTTTTGTATGAAATAATGTTCATCCAACTAACAGCTCAGCATGAAATGTTATGCACAATAAAAACAAATAAACAAAACAACAACAGCAAAAATATATATTAACACAAACACAGTACATGTAATTGAATCAATACAATGTTATACCAACTTTCCTCCTCCTCCACCTTATTTCGCTCTGTACAATGAAAACCAACAAACACGACAACTATGCGGAGAAAACTAAAGTACTACGGCAGATAACCTCCCGGAAGTAGATAACCTCCCCTTTGTCCCCCTGGCTAGCACCCTCTTTTGACGGCAATATGCCATCACCAGCGCAGTGAGCAGGGAGAACAGGAAGCGGGGAGGATGAGAGGGTGTTAAGTTTGGGTCACGGTAAGTATGTTATTTAAACGTAATCTTAGATAGAAAATTTCCTTTTAATTACACATACTTAACCGTGACCCAACTAGTGCAGAATAGCTCGACAAGGTGGAGGGCTCGCCTGTTCTAACCTTTATTTCAATGAGGTTGCAGCCTCTGGAATGCTTCTAAAATGGTATATGACTGCCAACCCCCCCCCCCCCCCCCCAAATCCCAATCTTTAATTTTTTCTTCCTTGAGTGCTATCCCCTGGGCTTTTCATTATGATAAAACAAATTAAAAAAAAAAAAACATATTTTTTTAAACCAACAAAACAAAGACGTTCATCATTAAGAGAAAAAAGATGCAGAATCTGATATACTAATTGTCACCCTCAATCTAATCCCATCTCTTTGTCTTTCTAAGGAATTGTTTTCTGGAATGAATGTGTACATATGTATGTCCCCAGTTCTCAATGAGCACCATTTACACGGATCATTAAATAAACAGTCTTATTTCATGTCAAATGACCAATTGTCAAAAACTGGAAGACAAGATTAAAACTGAACTCTTTTTCATCTGTCTGCTTTTATTTTGTATAAATCCAATGATAAAAAAATAAACTTTTTTTATTTGTTTCCTTTTCTTTTGTATAAATGCAATGATAAAAACAACAACAAAAAATAAACACCACAACCTTAATTTCCCCTTCTCCTCTCACCTCCCAACTCATCACCCGAAGAAAAAAAACAACATCAAAGCAACCCAAACACACACTTCAGGACGGCACCAGTCGCAGCATGGGCTGCCAAGTGGTGGCGATTCCAATGACGGAGGAGATGACTCCGGCCAGACCCTGCGCCCCTGGTGACGCCTGTATGTGCCCCAGGGCCTCCAGCGGCAGCACCAGATCAGACAAGTTCTTCACAAGGTCCAGCACCAGAGGTTTGTTCTCCGCCAGGCATCGCCGGATCACCTGGTTCCTGGATGGCACCCTTTTCCCGGCCTTGTGCCGGATGTTGTTGTTCTCAGGGATGTCTCCTGTCAGCTTGTGCTGCTGCTGGGTTGCTTCTGCCTCTCGACTGCGCAGCTCTTGAGACAGGATGTTGGCCATGTCGTAGAGGTCTCTGATGATGCCCAGAGTGAGAGTGATGAGCCAGAACTTTGCCGACAGCTCATTCCACTTCTCTTTGTCCACCTGGATTAAGGTACAGAGAAATCATCACCACCAGATTTTGAAAATGGAGCACCACAAACACAGAAGAAGAGAAAAGAACTGCCATGTCAGACGCTGAAGAAGCATTTGTGAACAGGGGGCAGGGCCAGGAATTCACGAGCTCAACCTGAGGGGTAAGAGACTAAGACTCAATCTCACAGGTGCCACCCACATAAAAGCACTGCTGTTACTATAGTATAATAACATTTACAATGATTTCAAATTTTTTACCAATGTTGGAAGTTTACTCAAATCTAGTCATTGTGAAAGAAATTGCATGAAGGATATATACAAAAACTGTGCATCTGAATTTGAATGTTCCTTCATAAGTCTCTTCTCTTTTCTACTTCTATAATTGCAGGCAGCAACTCCCACATTCGCTTCTGTCCACAAGTGGGTGAATCATATAATCATTCTCCTACCACCGTTTAGACAGCCATGCTATTTTCACAGGTATGCATGCTGGGTATGTTTACAATTCCATATCCCACCAAACGCATTATGTTATCGGATCTTTCATGCGCATATTTGACCTTCTGCATATGTATACACAAGAGGGGTTAAGACACAAGCAGGTTTCCATGTAACTATCTTGACCTAGGACTGCAGAAGACTGAAAAAAAAACCCAAAGCTGCCCTTCCCCACCAAGATGCTTAGAAAACTAGATTGAAAGTCCAGTGAACTAACCAGGTACCAACACCTTTATCAAAACCAGGACCCTTAGAAAGCTACATTGAAAGTCCACTTGGCTGTTCTGTTCATCCTTCACAAACAATTTTGAAAGAGTACTACTGTGCTTCTATGAATGCTTTAAAATATTTTAAAAATCATATGAATACCTTAGCGATACCGATGCGACCAGCCAGAACAATGTGATCAAAGAGAAGATAAAGTGCCTGGTTCAGTTTGGACACTGTGATGGTCCAGCGAAGAATGCTATCTGAAATGTGAAGACTGTTCAATGCTGAATGGACAAAGTCAACACTCTTCCCAACTCGGAGAACTGCAACAGAAAAGAATGCATATTTGGTTGATTAACAATTAAAAATAAGATAAAATGAAAGATTTCTTTTTTGCTCTGCCACCATATAATTTCTATGAAATAGGTTTTACCCAAAGATACAAACTGACAATGTAAGAAGCAGTTAGGCTAATATCTCTTCAAACACACACACACACACACACACACACACACACACAATGTGCACACGCACACACCTTAAAGTAAATTGATGTTATGCATTTGAATAATCTCAAATTTGAAAACAAAAATTAACATTTTGTTGAGGCTGCACTCTTATATCACCCCAAGCATCACTGATATTACCAGTCTTTGAAAATGGATCTAAAATCATGGCCCCACCTCTGCATAGTAAGACTACATATTTCACTGATATCAAAAGCTTTGTGCTTTACTTTGAGAGTCCCATCCTATACACAGAAAATCATTCCATTCTTTTTAACTCTTTCAC
The DNA here is from genome assembly GCF_041734735.1 of Babylonia areolata. Classification (NCBI taxonomy): domain Eukaryota; kingdom Metazoa; phylum Mollusca; class Gastropoda; order Neogastropoda; family Buccinidae; genus Babylonia; species Babylonia areolata. Next base: position 22,603,597 of record NC_134897.1, on the reverse strand, counting down.
CACCCAAGTTTCTGTGTGGGAAACGCTCTCCAGCACCAAATATTTTAGATACAGTGCTCTCAGTCACAGGCTTTGTTTCAAGTCAAAACAACACAATGGACTTGTTCACTTTTAACTCAGTCAGTGGGCACATGTTAGTCATTGTTCTATTGCAGTTGTCAAGCTTTGCTACAATGTGAAAACTGGTCTTGTTAACATGATCCCTTGAAGCTGACGAAAGTCGTCTATGGCGGTGCACTGTCTAGTCAACTGAAGTTGCCTATGGTGATGAAAGAGTTACTACAAATGAAGTATTGTCATTACTCATGGCACTTTAATCACATGCTCCCTATTAGCTCTATACTTATTAATGTCCTACCACTAAAAGGAAGTCATGGAAAACACACATACTACCATTATGTACTAAATCCATACACTATCACCAAGAAATAACTTAAAAAAAACAAACAAAAAAACTTGATCAACAAACAAACTGACAGATCTAATTTGAAACAAACTAGCTGCAACATTAAAGAAACAATCTGTTCATAGTATAAGAAAAATTAATGAACAACTGTTTGGAACAAAAATTCTAATAAACACCACAGCATGTCAGGTAAATCCTTTTTCAAGCTTACAAAAACCACTCTAAGAAGATCTTACACTGTAAACAAACTACTTATCTTTTTTAACTGGCTTGTGAGAGTGTTTAGGATCTGGCAGGACAAAAAACAAAATAAACTTTCTTACATTTCCTGCAGGTGCTCAGAGCAGTGCTCAACAGCTGTAGTTTCCGGACTGAATCCTCAGCCAGGTCGGCTTTCTGGAGCTGCCATGAGATAAACTTGCTGCAATATTGCGCCAATCTGCACATTCACAGAACTAGTTACACAGCTGTTGGTGAATAAATATAACACACAAATATGTGAGGATGTGTGTGTGCACATAAATGTGTGTGCACACTTGCCTTTATAAACATGGCAGTGTCTGCACATGAGAATATATATATATATATATATGTATGTGTGTGTGTGTGTGTGTGTGTGTGTGCGTGTGTGTGTGTGTGCACTTCTTTGCAGCACTTGAACAAAAGACACCTGGGTAATATCGCTTGAAAAGGGCTGTAGTTATGTTCTTCTTCTTCTTCCTGTTAGGAGTCCACGGTCATCACGTTGACCATTCTGACACTATAATGGGGAGGAGCGCAGCAGCATGACCCACCTTCCTAGGTGATGGAATGGAGGGGGTAGAAAAATGGTGGGCCCAGGGGTTGGTGGGTGGGTGGGTTGGCGGTGGGGGGGGTGGGGGGGGGGGGAGGAAGCCATCAACTGTTTCAGGCATCAGGACCAGGCCTTTCCGGCTACTGAAGCGGCCCCTGGGATCAAGCCCAGACCGGCAGAGCCCTAGTCCCTCACTTGACTTACTTTGGATGATGGCGGGGCAGGGCTTTTATTAAGACATTCGGGACATCCTTGAGGCAAAAGCTTCAAGGGAAGGGGTGGTGACAGTAGCTTCTGGTAGTGAGTTCCACTCTCTGATGGTACGCGGCAGGAATGAGAATTTCCGTTAGTCAGTGCGGCATGATGGTATTCTGTACGCTTGATTGTGGCCTCTCCCTCTTCTGTTCTTTTGTATGAGGTTGTTTGTTTCGACTTTGGCCAGGTTGTGACCGATTTTGTAGAGCATGGCGAGTCTAGCTGATTTCCTTTGCTGTTGTAGTTTGGGCCACTTTAGTTGTTCCAGCATATTTCCGACACTTGAGGTGTTTCTGTGTCGGTTTAGGACGAATCTCGCCACTCTGTGTTGTACTGCTTCGAGCTTGTTGATGTCGTCTTTATGGTGGGGGTCCCATACAGTGGAGGCGTACTCAAGGATGGGCCTGACGAGGGACTTGTAGGCTCTTTCTTTGATGGTGGTGGAGCCGATCTTCAGGTTCCTACGAAGGAAACCCAGTGTGCGGTTGGCCTTTGCTGCTACGGCATCAATGTGTGCATTCCAGCTGCTGTTGCTCTGTACTGTCACGCCGAGGTACTTAGTGGAGCTGACTGTTTCCAGTGTATGGCCGTGCAGGGTGTAAGAGCTCTCCCTTACTGTTCTACATCGCGTCATGTTGAGGACGTTGCACTTCTTCGGGTGGAACGACATGTCCCACTGGCTCTCCCAGTCTTCCAGTCGGTGCAAGTCCTCCTGTATGATGCCCTGATCCTCGGTTTTCTTCCGTCCAATCGATTCTAAACTGCTTAACATGTAAACTTACTGTCTATTGAAGTTATGACCAAGGACTGACATAGTGCTTTATCATTGTTTTTGTACTCAGTGTGTCGGGATGTTCACCTTTCATGTTTTTATCACTTCTGAGAAAAAGACGTAACTTCGTCATTAATATTTACTTTTGGTTGACCACCACTCGTTCAACATATACTCTTTTTTTTCTAATCGCCACTCGGTTCAAAACTGACCTGAATAATTTGTCTCTTCCGCTTGCTTGGGAGTTGAACTTGACAATCTTGTCAACCAAATGACCCTCCATTTTCAACTATGATCACTGCGTCAAGATTCTTGTTCCATCAGACTTTCATGCGTGCCAGAACCGTCTGCTATGAGCAAAGGTTGGATGCAGTAACTCCCAGATAAGAGAGAGAGAGTAATGTCCCTTACCGAGGCGCAATATTTGTACTGGTAAAAGTAATATCCACAGCAACCTGTTTGAAAGTTAACATTTTATTTTAAATGTAATACGGATTAAATTCTAACATCGTACCTTTACCTGTCAGGTAAGCGTATTGCTCATGATTTGACCTGGAACAGTCAATCATTTTCCCCTCTTTTTCTCTGTTTTTTTGTTGTTATTTTCAACCTTCCTGCCTTCCAGTTCCGTCGAGTGACCATGATCATTTCTTGATTATTCTGTCACTTTACAGTTCACAGTGCTTTACAGTAACAGAACTGAACTGAAATGCTTTGGTTCATGAGGTAATCATAATCCCCTTTCTTCTAAAACAAAGTTGCGATTTCGCAGTGCTGTTTATTCGCACTTTAGCGCCGTGGCATCAAAACAGGAAGGATTTTAGCCTGCAACATTCAGCATCTGTCAATAATATTTTCCCCTCAGCTTTTTAAAAGACGTTATCCTTTTTCATAGTCACCCAGCCTCAGAAAGATCAAAATTCTTATGCTCATTAGGGCAGCTAAAGCAAAGACACAATAGCCTACTTAGATAGGGTTTGTTAGTCAACTTGGTGTCTTGGGCTAAAGGTAGGTTGAGTGCAAAAAGAAAAAAAAAAAAAAGAGAAACATAAAAATATACTATATTATAGTCTACAATCAATAGTTGACAGATACACAGGCACTGGTGATAGGAGCTCTAGGTCAGTAGTTAGTTGATGACGTTACCATGACTACTGGGCAGAAGGTTTGTCACCCACCGTACCCCACTTCCTTAAACTAAAAGAGTGAGGCAACACCCAATTCTGTCCAGTGTATAAACAGGCTCACCACAAGTTGGGAAGGTTAGAGGACCTCCTGGCTCCAGGCAGAAGATGGTTGGAAAGGGGGGTTGGTGTGGCCCCTGCTGTGGGCATGGGGAGGTTGACAGTTTTAAGGCAGACAAGTGTACAGTCTCTGTTTGAAGACACCCTAAGATACCGTGACAGCCCTTTCTAGTGACTCTTCACTGAGCTGATGTGTGTAGAAAGTGGATTTTCAATACTGAGTCTGGTAGGAGGGGGTGTCATAGACTAACCTCACTAGGGCTTTGGAATGGCGGCGGCTCTTATAGTGGCAGCTGTTTGGAAAACTTTGGATGTTAGGAGTCAGTCAACAAGCAGAACACAACAAAAGCCTGTGGTAGAACTTGTATATTTGTACATGGTGGTTAGCAGGTGTCCATGTGACAGGTCTGTAGCAAGGGCCATTCAAGCCAGGTTGGCAGATCTTCAGATCTTGGGGTTTGACAGCCATTTGGGGATACTAATCTCAAAGCAGGTCTTTTGATTTTCTCAGTAGAATTGAAGCTGTTGTTGGTGTGGGGATCCTGTCTGTCTGGGCTTGTGAACTCCAATACTGAAGGGCAAGACAAGACATTTGTTTCAGGAAACCCTGTGGGGGTAAATGGACCCAGGTCTTGTTGACTCTGCTCACCTCATTGTTTATGTGAACATTCCTTTATGAGATTGCCAAAAATGTTGATGCTTAGGTATTTTGCTAAAAAAATTCTGCAACACATATTTTGTTTAAAACTGCGACACATCAGGTTTGGGGTCCACATTGTATTGTCCTCAGTTATTGTTTTGTACAAGTTTACGATTGCACACAATCCAAGGGATGCAATGCTCGTACTTATATTTAATTATGTAACACAAGAGTTATCGGCTTGGTACTTACCTTGGGATCGCATCACTAATGATCTTAAAGAATCCATGCAGACATCACAACATCACACATGTGGGTGTAGGTCTTCTCCAAGAGGGTTCTGCAACTGGTCATGTGCATGGTGTTGCAGTTCTCTGAGCTGTACTTCTCTGGATGGACATTTTCCACATTTTCTTCCCAGGATGCAAGTTGATCCAGGTCTTCTTACATATTGCATTGACCATCACAGATGTTGAAGTCAACGTAACCCATGGTGATGTTAGCAGAGGAGAACTGTCGAAAAATTGTCAGTGTGGAAGAGAAAATTGAGGGACATAGAATGGAGCCATAGACTCTAGAGGACACCTGACTGGAAAGTTGCAGGGTTGAACACTTTTTTTCTTCTTTTTTTGTTGTTGTTGCTTTGACTGAGTATGTATTTCATTGACAAAGCGCCTTCCAAATTGGCAAAGTTCAGGCCTTGACCTGTCTCTCACTTTCTCTCTCTTCTGAAATTATACATTTTGTTCTGTGTTGTGCACTGAGTAATGTTACACTTACAGACTCATCCAGCCTAAATATTATAAACACACTTTTATGTTTAAATTGAGTTTACTGTTGCTAATCATTTGTGTTGTTTAATGCATAAGTTATCTGTTTCAAGGCCTTCACACACACACACACACACACACACACACACACACACACACACACACACACACACACACACACATATATAAATTATTATGTTTCTCCTCTTCAAGATTTATGTTTTCCTTTAGTCTTAATCATTATATTTATGTTATTCACACATCATGTAGCTTATATTGTGAACTGTTAACACAACCCTTCATTATGGGCCATGGCCCATAGTGAACAAATCATCCATGTCTCTCTCTTTGGCAGGATGAATGCTCATAGCCTAGAGGAACTGTCCCACCACTTCACAGAGAAGCTGTGCCGCTTGTCTGAAGCTTTGGCCATCCAGGCATGTGTGGAGAGCTCAGAGGAGGACCTGCGGATGGAGAGTTGCCAGCCCATGCAGACCTTGTGGCAAGATGTGGATGAGCTCTCTGACGTCCTCATTCTGGTCCGGAGTAAATGCGTGGAGCAGCGCAAAACCCTTGCTGGCATTCAGGTGTGGAGTAGTTTCTTCTCCGTTTATGAACCTTTTTTCAGATTTTTCTTAACTTTTTTATATTATTATTCAGTTCAAACGTATAATGATTAATATGATAAACAATCATATTCACTAGCCTTATTTTGGCTTCTTTTTTTTTTTTTTAATAGAAATATTATTAATTTTCCCAATATAAAAGTTTTCTGTATTCATCTTCTGTGTTGATGTTTTTTTGTTGTTTTTTTGTTTTGTGTGTGTGTGTGTGTGTGTGTGTGTGTGTGTGTGTGTGTGTGTGTATTTGATATTCTGAATGTGTATGCACATTGAAGAGTGCTCAGGTAGTAGCAGGTCTGCACTAGTGTTGACCTGTGAGATTGGAAAAAATCTCAACCAGGAGCAGCAGGGATTCGAACCCAGCACCAACAGAATGGAAATCTGCTGTTCTTACTACTCAAGCATTGCACCAGTCTTTTTAAGTGATAATAAGATATTAAATTTACCGAATGAAAAAAGAGTAAGCAACTTTGTTTTCTCATTACAGATGTCATTATATAGATGTGTGTGAGAGCATGCATAAGCTAAAATCTTGTGTGTGTGTGTTGTGCATGTGTATGTATGGGTGGGGAATGCGCATGTGTTTGTGATTTTGAGTGTGTGTGTGTATGTGTGTGCACATGCGTCATGTGTACATGCATGTGTATATATATGTGTACATGTATCTGTGTGTGCAAGAATGTGTTTGTGTGTGCATGGCACCGTGTGTACACATGTGTTTCTTCTTTGCAGGCTTTGAAAGATCAGCTGAAAATGCTGACGAAAAGTCTGGAGTACACCACCAACAATATTCCTCCTCATTTGCCAACATTATCGTCTGCTCCTTCCCACGAGTAAGTAAAAAAAAAAAAGAAAAAAGCTCAACATTAGAGGGTATCAATTGACCTTTTAAATTATTCTATGTATGTGCTTGTTTACTTCTGCATGTCAGATATTATTGGAATACATGCATCCATAAATGACTGCTTTATTTTCCATGTGTAATAGTACACAGGGCACACATCAGAATGGAGCAGAACAGCAGAAAGGAGACACCCCTCTGCCCCCACCAAAACCAAGCGTGGCCACAAGTGGAAAGGCAGCATCACACACAGCTGCCAAGGCTAACAGTGCAGTCAGCAAACAGCCTCAGCCACCCTGCCCTCTGATCGAGTACCTCACTGTGGACGAGTTCAATGACGTCCCAAAGTAAGAGCACCGACATTTATCACCTGATGTTTCTTTTGAAGTATTGTAATTTTCGGTGTATGAGGCACTTCTGTATATATGGCTCAACCCCTGAATTAAAAAAAAAAAAAAAAAAAAAAAAATCAAGAAAAAAATCCTGAATATGGTGCACTCATGTATAATTTTGACTGATCTTGTGCAACTTGAAAATAATTTCAGAACTAACAACCTTTGGCTGAACAAAACTGACAGGGTCACGAACTTTTTTTTTTAATACAGTAATGTTTGCAAAGAAAAAATAACAGGAAAATAGACTTTCTCACGCATAAATTAGATTCATCTGTGTTATTGTATGAGAAACTTGAGCTTGCAGAGTTTGATGAAAAAAGAAAGGCAACAAGCCTATTCTGACATGTTCACATTCAAGTTGAAGGTTGCAGCACTAGTTTCTGCTAAAGGTCAAAGTATGTCAACTGCTGTGTCATTTGCATTTGCCTTGATAATGCTCACTTGTTTGAAACGCATCAACTGAAGTGTTCAACTGAACTACAAGATTGATCTTCCATTTACACACTAAATCTTAGGATATACACACTTTTTTAACAATGTTTTGCTGACTGGTCATGAGTATATCTGCTCGTTAACACACAAAAGAATTGGCTGCCAGCTCTGTGGATTAACTGATTGCATGAGAGTGGGAAGTTTGTGTTTATTCTGTGCAGCAGCCTCTGAAAAGTCTGATCACCTTTCAACTTATTTCCTAAAAACACCTGTTTATCCCTTTTTTTGTTTCCTTCATCAGTATTTTGGGTTTTTTTTTTTTTAGCTTTGGCTATTTTGTAACATTAGAAATGCCTACTTGTACTTGAATAAGGCACAGCAAGGGTCAAGGTCGAGGGAATAAAGACTTAATTATAGTTTGAAAATTATGACAAGCACAGCAACTTACAATTTTGTGATCTGTTTCTTCTAAGTAAATAGAGTAACATTTGTTACTAATTAAGTACAGCAACATTTGTGATCTGCTGTTTCTTCTGAAGGCAATGCAGCAATGTTATAGTTTGCAGAACTTTTTTTTTTTTTTTTCAAGATGTACCAGTGGGAAAGCTGCACCATTTGATTTCCAGGTGACAACCAGAATGAAAGCACACACACACTCACACACACACACACACACACACACACACACACACACAGAGTCACTGACATACACACACCAAAAGCAACAAAAGCGATCTGATAGATCTGTTCAAATTGTTTTCAAGACTTGTATTTATTGACAGGTATATGAAGGGGCGACTGTCATACCAACAAGTGAATACAGTCATTGATGAACTGAACAAGGTTTTCACCGCCAAGTATAAACTCCTGAAACAGAAGAAATCCACCATGAGTGATGTTAATCGCAAACGCTATGAAACCCTCAAGATGCAGGAGACAAAAGATACACGAGGTAAGTCATATTGCATTGATCACAAATTAGATTGAAGAGTTTTGTAATTGCACCCCATCTTCTGCACCATTTAAGTTGTACTAGTACTCCCATGCCATTTGCTCTCTGAGTACCCCATACACAGCCACCTCAGGGGTCATCATCTGCAGTTTCAGCGCCAGCTGTCAATAGGGAATAACTGATGTTAGGTCCTGAGGAGGAGAGCCTGCACTGCTGTCACTTTGGAGGTGTTCATTAGCACCTGCAATGTTTCAACTAAAGCAGGACACCACCTTCTAAGCACCCTACTGATGACTGATGTCACTTTGTTGTGGAGCATGACTGAGCGAGTGCCCCCTCCAGATGGTCACCGCATTCCTCCGAAGACAGCCACACTATGAATCTACCAATACTGAAGACCTTGACCCCAAGTAACCCCAAGCATGGATGTGGAGGAGGGTCAAAATTTAAATCAGCATGAGAGAGGGCTTGAAAGAGCACACAATCTGGGAAAAAGAAATTTGAAATTTCACTGACTAATCAATAGATAATGAACAAGTGAATTACAGCGTGAAGTCAGTGCTGCTGAATGGTGCTGACATTCAGCTGCCTGAGAATCGTCCAGATCCATTGTCCAGATAAGATCAGCAACATCGACCTGTGGAACAGCTGCCAGCTGAAAGCAAAACTGGAAGAAGTTGGGGATTGACTGGACACATGCTTCAAAACCCTGTGTCACCTATCACCTGACAGGCCCTGACTTGAACCCCCAAGGGAAGAGGAAGAGAGGCTGACTGAGAAACAATTGCAAAAAGACCCCCAGCCAGACACTAAGATGATGGGCCTTACCTGAAGCCAGAGGCAAAAGCACAGGATAGAGGACTATGGTGGTCTCTTGTTGATGGCCAATATTCCCAGGAGAGGTGAAAGGCCTAAGTAAGTAAGAACTAGTGAAACCTGGTGGGCACACTCGTATGTAAATGTGCACACACATACATGTATCATGAACATATGGAGATTGATGCATGTTGTGGTGCTGATAAATTTTGATATGGGTTTCTGTGTATTTTGTAAATAAAACTTGGTGTGAATGTGATGATAAATAATTTATGTGTGTGCTTGTATGTATGTTTATCAGTCTATCCACAATAGATTGACATTATCATCATTCATCACCAGAGCTGGACTGATGGTGTAGCTCTGAATGCCAAGAAGATTGACATTATAATATCTTTTACATGTTTATGAATGTGTTTGTGTGTATGTTGTCAGTAAAATTCAATGTTGATCTTGTAGTCAGCTCATTGTAATACCCACTGTGTAGTATCTCTTACATGTGTGTGTATGTTCATGTGTGTATGTGTGCAAAGCATGCTTGTGAATAGAATCTTGTTTGGTTTTGATTTCAACTACATATTTCACTCTCAGATTTAACTGATGTGTAAGACCTCTTTCAGGTGTGTTCTTTGTTGTGGAGAGTGACATCAAGGAATGGAGTGGCCTGAAAATGAGCAAGGATACCCTCAGCTTCTTCACCATGCTGCGGCACTGCGGACGACTGCGTGAAATTCGAGGCGATGGACACATACGTTATGCCATGATTGAAATGTACTGAACTATGTTCATGGAAACAAAGTTTTGAAAATGTGACAAAAATGTACAGGTCATGCCAATGTTTTGTTTGAAGGGTGAAAGTTTTAAAAATGTGACAGAAGTATACAGATCAAAAATGCAAAAAATGTGCCTCAGATGGAAATTTTAGTATCATCATTGCAGGAATTTTCCGATCATAAAATTTTTAAGCTCATGTGAAATTGTTATCATTGGATAGTGTGTTCATTTTCTTTTCAGAAATGTATGGGATTATAGATACTTTCTTTTAGTTGTTTGCATGCCAGAATTTTTTTTTTTATACTACCCACCATGACCAAAACATCCCTTGGCAAATAGTTGACACTGAGCATAAAAAAGACTTGGCACTGAAAAGGTTAATTATGTTCGAGGAGTGAAAGGTTTGAAAATGTGACAGAAATGTACAAAGCCTATTGAATTATGTTTGGGGAGTGAAGAGTTTGAAAATGTTACCAAAATGTCCAGAAAATCTAAATTATGTTTGGGAAGTGAACATTTTGAAAATGTGACAGAAATGTACAGAACATGCTAAATAATGTTTGGGGAGTGGACATTTTGAAAATGTGACAGCGATATAGAAATTATACTGAATTACGTTTGGGAAGTGAACATTTTGAAAATATGACAGAAATGTACAGAGCATGCAGAATCATGCTTGACATGTGAAAGTTTTGAAGCGTGACCATTGTACAAAGCATGGTAAATTTTGTTTGAGTGGTAAATTTTTTAAGTATGTGACAAAAGAATAAGTTTTTAGAAAATATGTGAATTTGTTTTGTTAAACATATTATTTACATCAATTTTTTCTGTGAAACTGATCAACTACCTTGCAATGAAGGTTCTTTTATTTCCAAATGGAACATTTACCTTAACATAATACAGTTTGTTAAGTTTAACACATCATGGTGATATATCATTGTATTTGTTTTTGTTTTTGTTTTTTACAAATAGACATACAATAAATAAATGGAAAAAGAAGATAGATCAGTAATGTATGAATAGATGAATAAATAAGTAGAATACAAACGTTTATATTGACATAAAAGAAAGAATCACATACACTTGCATATCTGTTGACTAACATAATTGTTACTTTTGACAGCAGTGCATTCTCCAGTGGGTTTTTTGTTTGTAATGTTTTGTTAAGTTCATGTGTACATTAAAAAACTTGCCAAGTTTGTTGGATTTTTTTTTTAGATACAAGCGTTCATTACAAGAATTTTAAAAAAGAAAAAGAAGAAAAAAAGACTGTAACTACTGTGATGACATCATGCCATTAAATTACCAAATTGACAAATTTGATTGACAAACATTCATTTTGTGACATTGGAATTCAAATTTGTAGTATAAAAATGTTATTTTTACAATATAAAACAGAAGAAATAGTAAGAAAGAATTGTTACTGGTATAGATTTAATCTTTAATTTATAGTCAAACTGACTGTTTATCTTAGGCATTTATGGAGAAACAAAACAAATAAACTAAACAAAAGAACAACAACAACAAAAGTTGATCATGTGAAATTCTAACTTGACATGTGTGTATCATGTATGCTGACTGAAAGAGAGGAGAAACAGTATGTGGATTGCACTTTGTTTTTGTCTAAATAAACAATCTACATGAGTTTCATGCAAAATTTTACAGGTACTCTTGTTCTTTTTATGTGTGGGGTGGCATGGGTGGTTTCCATTGTCATTGTACCTACTTTATAGGTTGGAAAATTTTTGTCCAGTTTTGGAGTGCAGAGTTTGCATGTTGCAAGTCTACTTTCTCCTCTGAAAAGCTATGCATGACCAGCTGTTCTGATCAAGTTCTGTCACTGAAACATTTATGGACTTGACTTACTAGACATACTACTTTGGACTCCTTGAGGAGCATTGGACTACAGCTGCACTGCTCCAGCAGACTCCATTCTTGACTGTCTTCTTCAACTGGACCCATGTCCATCTGACCGCCTTCACCTTGTCGTCTTCGTGTCTGACTTGGTCTGACCATGCTTCTTTTCCTTTGAGGGGGTACCAATTCAGTGCTCCTCTGTTGGTTTTCTTCAGATGTTTGTACAGGGTGTGACCAGTCCAGCTTTATTTTCTTTTCCTAATCTCCTTGCTGACGGAAATCTGGTAGGGATTTCCCCTCAGGTTGGCATTTGATATTATTTCTAGTCATCTTGTATTCACGATGCCTTTGAAGTATGGATTTTGTCAATATTCAGCTTTATATAACACCTGTCCTTGGTCAGAGATCAAGCTGTAAGTGCTCTTACAAACATGAAGTCATTTGCAGAACAGGCTTCCTACCTGGTTGGAACTGATTAAGAGCTGCCTTTGGGTGTTCCTCATTCACTTCCTGTGTCATTCAGTGCTGGGTAGAACTGATTAAGCGCTGCCTTTGGGCGTTCGTCATTCACTTCCTGTGTCATTCAGTGCTGGGTAGAGCTGATTAAGAGCTGCCTTTGGGCGTTCCTCATTTATTTCATGTGTCATTCAGTCAGGTTTCAGTCTGTCACATACATCATTCACACAGACATGTATTGTTTGTTTACCCCCCCCGCCCCTTTTTTTCCCCACTGCCATACATGCAGCCCTACTCCATTTTTGGGGTTGTGCATGCTGGGTATGTTCCTGTTTTCAAAACTCACTGAACGCTGGCATGGATTACAGGATCTTTAACGTGCGTGTTTGATCGCATACATGCGTATATGCACATGATGCAGGATCAGGCTGTAGCAGGTCTGCACATATGTTGACCTGGGAGATTAGAAAAATCTCCACCCTTTACTCACCAGATACGCTGAAATTGGGATGAAGCTCTGGCGAGAATCGCAGTGATCTAACCGTTTGGCCACCCATAGAAGAAGAAAGTCCAGCTGTACATTTTGCATTGTTTTGCAAATTGAAAGGTTAAGACCGGTGGGTGAAATCTTCAATTACATGCACTGAAATGATATCTTGCCGGTTCACTTATACCTCTCCTTTTTCTCTCTCTCCCAAGCACCTTCGAAAAACATTATTTTTCCCACCTTATGCCATAATGTGCTATGTAAATTGCTCATTTTCTTAATACCGTTTATCCCTCACCCTCCACCCCCCATTCTGGTCTGTGGTGTGGTATGTTTTGTGTGTGGTTGTTTCTTTCATTTTGTCCTTTTTTTTTCTATGTATTTTACTAATGCTGTGTTTGTGCCTGTATGTGCATGTGTGTGTTGGGTGTGTTTGTTTCTTCCATTTTGTTCTCATTTTTTTTCTATGTATTTTACTAACACCGTGCTTGTGCCTGTATGTGCATCTTGAGTGTGTGTGTTATTTTTTTTCTATTAACAACCATGCTTTAATTTTTATTTAGTATTGTGTAGTGTAGACCCTATTCAGGGTGGGGACTGGATGTAAAAAAGCACACCAGTGTTTATCTATTATCCTCAAAATGAAGAATTTTGTCTTGTCTTGTCTTGTCTTGTCTCTCTCTTTTTAATAAAAAAGAGATGGGGTGTACATACAGGTCAGTCTGCATGCCTTGACACCACATTCCAACTGAAACTTCCTCCCTCTCTCCTTGTGCTTCATGCCCAGTTTGGTCAGGTATATCCATCAAGAGTCTTGGCCAAGTTCTCTCATTGTATACAAGTAAAGAGATGAGTGCAGGATTTGACATTAGCTGTTTCTCTCCCTGTTTTCTTCCCATCACTGTTTCTCAGCCCCCCCTCCCACCCCCTACTCTTTCTATGTACACATTTTCCGCTCTTTGCCTCTCAATAGAAATCTCCATATAATCTCTCTTTAATGCTAAAACCCCTTTTTCTTAGTCATTCATTAGTTATTTTCATATCAAATGCGCATGCTTGTGTGTGTAAATTTACATCAGTCTTCTCTCTCTTTATCTCTGTGCTAAGGAGCTAAATGGTTAGGATAATGTGTCTTGAACCTCTCATTCTTCTTTGTTCGTGGGCTGCAACTCCCACGTTCACTCGTATATACGCGAGTGGGCTTTTACGTGTATGACCGGTTTTTTTTTACCCTGCCATGTAGGCAGCCATACTCCGTTTTCGGGGGTGTGCATGCTGGGTATGTTTTTGTTTCCATAACCCACCGAACGCTGACATGGATTATAGGATCTTTAATATTTGATCTTTTGCTTGCATATACACACGAAGGGGGTTCAGGCATTAGCAGGTCTGCACATATGTTGACCTGGGAGATCAGAAAAATCTCCATCCTTTACCCACCAGGCGCCGTCACCGAGATTCGAACCCGGGACCCTCAGATTGAAAGTCCAACGCTTTAACCGTTCGGCTATTGGGCCCGTCAGTGTGTCTTGAACCGTGCTTTATAGGTTTATCTTAATGGTTTTTTGTTTTTTTTAATGTATGTAACAGTTTTGTGTTTAATGCAGTTGAACATCTATATAGTTGGGCAGTCCTCATATGGCCCTGTGTGGTCGGACTGTAAGCCACAATAACAGAAATTAATTTCAATCTCTGTCTCAGATGTCTGTCTTTTGTTATTCTGTCTGCCTCTCATTCACCTTATTTAATTACGGAGTGCAGTATATACTTATTCATGTGGAGAGCGGTAAATGTTTACTTGTATATCTATGATTGATAATGTATTATATGCTGTTTTGCGAGTAGAATGTTGTTTTTTCTCTCTCTTTTTTCTTTTCTACTCCTTGTCCTCACCCGTTTGCATTTCTTTTCTGGGATGAATCAAACAGAATAAAGCATCATTTGCTTACTCTATTACTGGCAGAAAATGAGATTCAAATCAGTTCAGTACTCTAACTCTGCCTGCCATACATACTCTATCTGTGCCTCTCAGTCTCTTTATTGTCTTTTCCAGCCGGCTACAAACTCATATGAGGTTATTTCCAAACATGTCAATTAACTCAGTATAAAGAAAATTTGTTCAGAACACTGCAACACCAACCTTAGAAAAAATTCACTGGCTAACCGAATTGCACAAATATGGAATGCACTACCAACCAAAGTTAAACTTGCACAAAATACTAACATTTACAAAAAATATCCTTGACACCAATACCATCTTAAAAGGATTTTTTTTTTTAGTTGTGATACATGAAAACAAAGTTATTGTAGAAGCGTATTTGCGTATCCCCCCCAACAACAACAAGAAACAAAAGAAGACAATAAATAAGTAAAATAAAAAGAAAGAAATGAAGATTCTATTGGTGCATAAAAAAGACCGAGAGGTCTAGGCACATGACCTGCCAGGCCCTACACTACAACTGCTACTACTATAACCACATAAAAAATATCAGCAACAAGGAAGAAGAAAAGGAATCACACAGCAGTAAGTTCACCGAAAAGGTTTCCCAGTTGTATGTGAAAGAAGAAAAACCCGTATTTAAAACATCCCCCATCCCTTCCCCACCAAAACGCATTATGCACAACACACACACACACAGGGTGACACACTTCATTATCTCTGTGAAGGGAGATCGTGATGGGAGTTATCTATTTAAAATAATGATATTTTGTTTGTGAACTTTAACTCGGGAAGTAAGATTCTGAACCTATTAGACCCCAGTTCGATTCATAACAACGAGGGAAGTTCAACCATAACTCGCATAGTGCTCGACTTTTCAAGCTTTTTGTTAAACATGTATATTAATAACTATACAGACGTCTTATTCTGTCGATTGGACGTGTTGAAACAAAATACAGAGTGACAGACACAAAACACAGGTTCGGAAATTGTCGAGGTTTACCGATGTTTTTATGAGGTAATCTTTCATTGGTTGGTCGCTCGACCTGTGAACCAACCACGATCGGTGTTACCAAACTGACTTGTCGCATCCTTGTTCGTGACAAGCGGAGGAGCACAGGTGACAGAGAAACCTGTGGATGTAAACGTCAGAGTGAATGTACCTTTACTCAATACGCCCAACGTTAGTTATTTCGACATAGCATCGGTAAGTCATGGCATATTAGTTTTCGCGACAGACAGCTGGGTTGTGGTGAAGTATTTGAGGGTTGACACGTAAGTCTCCCCGATTCCGTTGGTGATATATCCTGGTCCAGTGTTTTCTTTACTGTGTTTTCACTGTTCACTGAATTCTTCACGTTCCAACGATGTGTCGCGTTCACTTCACAGTGAATTTCTCAAAACGAAAGGTGGGTGATGTTGAGACTGGATGCAGACAGTAACCAATCAGTTTCGAAACAAAGTGTGACGTTTTCAATGAAGAAAAGTTTTGAAACTCGGGCAAAGATGATCTGAATATTAGTACCCGCTGTTTCGGTTTTCCTTAAAAAAGAAAGAGCCAACAGATTTTATTTTATATTTATCGGTTAACGTTTGGGAATTGAGGCAGGAATTGGTTCAGTCTTAAAGCAATGGTATTTATTTATTAGTTTAGCTTTATTATATTTCACTGTCATAAATGATGTAAATTGAACATCTAAAGTCTTAAATAACAGAGTTCTGGAACACTTAGAATACATATAAGAGTTCATGAACACAAAGACACAAATATACAGAAGTGTTTGTCCATGCATATACAATCACAGTGTAGATGACATGGAAAATGTGGGAGAGATCTCTGTCAACATAGTGTCAAAGCTACATTCTTTTAGGACAGTCGGTCAGTCAGTATCAGTCTTGGTTCCACAAGCAGTACAGTTTCATTGTTTACAGTGTTTCAGTTTAACATGGGCATGCACAGCCACACTTTTTATAAGACCGTATACAGGTGCAGACATACATGTAATGATGTATACAGTATACATACAGACAGACATGTATACACATGCAGTTCGAAACGTGAGGTGACTTGGAAACATGAATCTATTTCAGATACATTCACAAAGTTAAAAATTTTGGTTTTATATGATAAATGGAAAATGTTGGGAAGAAGAAAAAAGGGGGACAAGAAGGTCAGCAGAATGAACAGAAGGATGTGCATTTCACAATGTTTTGTACAAAGTGCAATGTGGACATCTTGCAAAGTTTCATATATTATTCATAACTATATTTTTTGTTTGTTTGGAATTTCACCCCTTTAATTTGTTAAATTCTGTTCAGAGTAGAATATGAAATTAGTTAATTACTGTTAAACACAGTAATAGTGTTGATGTGGACATCAGAAGGCTGTATCCACATTTCTTCACATGTATTTTGTTTCGAAGACAAAAAACCCCAACTTATTGGCCTTCTTTTCAGCATTCGACGGGAGAAGAAATGTAGAGTATATTATATATATATACATTACAATGTTATTTAAACCAGTTTACAACTTTTCCCGTCTTTGAAATGAAACTGAATGGGAAGATTACACATTACCCTTAAGGGAAAGAAATGGTGGATATTGCCAACCAGGCAGCTGACTGATTCAACCATT
Source organism: Babylonia areolata (assembly GCF_041734735.1). Taxonomy (NCBI): domain Eukaryota; kingdom Metazoa; phylum Mollusca; class Gastropoda; order Neogastropoda; family Buccinidae; genus Babylonia; species Babylonia areolata. Next base: position 22,586,510 of record NC_134897.1, on the reverse strand, counting down.
GACACAGGTTTTTGATTACTTTGCAAAAAATATGTTTTATTTTATGAACACTTTTAACATTGAGCTTGATATCTCTATGGACTAATGGAGACTTTGGTTTTGAAAATGACTTTGAGTTTGACAAGTCAAGTTACTGATGTTCAGATACATTAAAAACAACTGATGAATAATGTACTTATGTAGTGAGCTACTATTATGACTCATATGAGTATTACTATTAGTCAATTGTGTTGTTAACTTAATGAGTAATATTGTTCTGAAACTTACATATTTTGTATCTTCTTTTTTTTTCTTTTTTTTTCCTTTTCTTTTTTTTATATAGTAGATTGTTCATATATTTTGATGAACTGGGTTTTTAAGAAAAAAGACAGATGGTTTACATTCAGTTAAAAAAACCAACAACTTCTCTCTGAGCAAGAAAAAACCCTGTCTTCTGCTGTTTCTTTGATTGTGATGAGATGGATTTTAGGAACAGTGTCTTTGTAAAATTATGGTAAGATGTTTTCTTTTCCTCATCCTAAGACTTGTACAATATTCAGCTGTTCAGAGGTAAAATTATGGTAAGATGTTTTCTTTTCCTCATCCTAATACTAGAGAAATGGAAAGGGTTCTGTGTTATAAAATCACTTTTTGAATACTTTGTGTTTGATTATTTTCCTGTTATAAAAACTGAAAAGGCATCTTATTGTACTGATTGTTGTGGGATTTTTCTCTTTATCTGTCCTGAACCGCACTGTATTGCACCCATCCCTCACAAACAGGTCTCAGTCATGAACAGCTTCGTGTTGAAATCTTTCTTTTCTTTATTGAAACAAATAAAAGTAAAATAAATAACGCTATATTAATACATTCATAATTTGTGAGAGGAAAATTCCAGATTGGATAAGGCTGCCTTATTACTGATGTTATTGAAATTAAGATGATGATGATGATGATGATTAATATTATATGTCAGAAAGACTTGACATACATTAATGTATGGTTTCATTCATCATACAAAAAAAATGTTTACATGTATTTTGATACTTTTTTTATCTTTGTTTTTTGTTCAGTGGGTAGTGGTGGGGACATCATTTTATTCTTCAATCATGGCAATGTTTCTGAGACTTCTCTCATACTGTGTGTTCTGGCCTGCAGCGTTTATTAGGTGATGGTGATCGACACATGCACATTGGCACAAAAAAACAATCTCAGTGATTGCTTTTGCACACTGGCAAAAAAACCAATCTCAGAGATTGCTTGTTCAGCCCAGGACTGAGACAGATTTGTTTCAGTCAGGCGATGTAGATGATCAGAGACAAAAGGTTAATGTTGTAAATATTGTTCTGGATTCCCTCCACTCCCAGCATTGTTCAGCCCTGGACTCAGGTGCGTTTGTTGCAGTCAGGGCATAATGTAGGTCATCAGAGACAAAAGGTTTTTGCTGTATTGTTCTGGTTTCACTCCACTCCCTGCATCCTTGTCCAGTCTGTCCCATTGTCTTGGAGAAATTGATTTATTGAACATCTTTTCTCTACTTTGCTGGTAAAAACCCATATTACTGCCTCCCTCAGTGCTAGCTCTGCAAAGAATTCAGCTGATTGTGTGTGTGTGTGTGTGTGTGTGTGTGTGTGTTTTACAATCAAGTGATCACTGGAATACCAAGGCAACAAGAATTCAGCCACGCTGTTGGTCTGATATGAGTTATGTTACTTTTCATAAAGATCTATCAGTCAACTAAACCACCACTGAATTGCATTATTAGACAGAGACACATTACAAGCCAGTTGAACAGTTAAGTGCCAGCCAAGTAGCAGCACACCAGTTAGCCAGCACACTGACTGAAACTCAGTGGAAAAACAAAAACAACAAAAAATAACAGTGAAGTGCCAGAAACCACCAGTGATCTATAGATTTATACATTGCTTAGATTTAGATCATGGCTGTTGTATTACTTGGAACATGTGTGTTTTTTGACGATTTTTTTCCCTGTTTATTTATTATTATTATTTTTAACATTGAAAATTATCTGATATTGTGATAATCATTTATTTATAATTTAGATGTTTAAGAAATGACTTGGAAGTATAGGTAATCAATTGTCTATGTTTTATGTGTTTCAGAGATGAATTGGAAGTATAGCTGACATAAAGTCCCTGACTGATTGACTGAATGGTCATTAGTTGAAGAGGTGGAGAGAACACACACTATTGCATGCTGCAGTAGAGGGACTGACATCATTCAGTGACTGGGGCTCAGTGTGTGTGTGTGTGTGTGGATGTAAACATGGAGCCGGACGAGGTGACGGTTGTGGGTAAGCAGTGCTTTCAATTTTCGTAGATAGTGCAGCTGTAGTGAAGTAGCTGTTTTAATGTTTCAGTGGTTGTTTAAAAAGTGATTGTTGTTGATAAATAGTTGTTTAAGGTTTTAAAGAAGTGTTTTGTTATTGTTGTTAAAAGATAAGTGTCTAGTTTGAATAGTTGTGGTTATCACAGTGACAGTACATGAGTAGTTGGAAAGCTTGTTTTGAGTCACACTGATAATGAAACAGCTGTTATAATGCAGTATAAATGACTAATTGTTAAGTGACAGAGTGATGCAGTCGCGCATAGCACTTTATACTGTACTCAGTGTACTGTGACAGTGTGAATGTGTGTCCTCATCTTATTTGTATTAACTGCTTCATTCATTATTAGAATATTACTGTTTGTATGTCAAGTATTATTAACTCATACGTGTACTTTGTTTCATGTCACATCAAGGCAATTGGACTAATGTCCTGGATGTTCCTGTGTGAATTGTGTGTGTGTGTGTATATATATATATATATATATAGGCCAGTGTTGATCTCTTCCATGAATGAATTTCATTTTGACATTCTTGTCTTTCTCTCCAATAAAAGTCAAGCATATAAATTATGATATATGAACTGAAACTGAAAGAAAACATTGCATCTTTTTTTCACACAGGCTGGACAACCCATGTATGTTTAAAATAAGTCCAGAAGTATGGATGGAGTAAAGAACAATTTTCATCCATTGTTTTGCTATGTTGAAGAATGTGTTCTATGATATATTAGTATTTTAGTTTGCTCTCTGAAATACCATTTAGCATTCTAAATGGATACATGGACTGTACAAAGGATGTTTAGTCTGGGGCCAGAATAAGCAGGACAAAAATGCTGTAGTTCCAAAAAAGCAAACATTTATAGATGAACAGGTGGAAAGGAGTTTGTCAAGTGCACTCACTGAATGGTTGATCTAATAATTTTGATTCGGGATGGAATATTAATCGACATTGACAGCCTTATGCATACGATACAGTGATCATGAACATCTGACCTCATCCTGATCAAATCAATGAGACATTTGTTGATTTGAGCATTCCTGGACTTTGCTTTAGCTGAAACAATATCCATATGCTGTATACATTGTCTTAGAATCTGAAGTTACGGATGTGTACTTTCTCGGTTTCTGTCTACTCTCAAGAGTTGACACTCTGTCACTTTCTGAAAGAATCCTAGAACTGCATTCTTAAAGCTAGAGAAGTAAACATTGCAGTCTACTTTCTTTGAGATTTATGGGAGGAACATTCAAATTGAATCAACCCATCTTCTTACAGATCTTCAGCCTATTTTTCACTTTTTTTCAAGCTCTAAAAATCGACTAATTTTTAATACACACAAAAAAGAATCTTCTGTATCTTTTGCTGTCATATGCAGTGTGTGTTTCTGGGTGTATCACACACATTCACTCGCTCACACTGACACATACATTCTCTCATAAACACCCATTTGTGTGTGTATATTTAAACACACACAAACACACAGTCTTGCACACACATGTATACATACGTCTGTGTATACACACACTTATAGTCTGGCATTGCTGTCTGCTTTAAGCGACCTTTTCCCAAGTTAGTTTGATTTGGATAATGAATTATAATATATATATATATATAGATATATATATAAATATATGGTACATTATATAGATGTATATATATAAATATATGGTACATGTACCATATATATATATATATATATATATATATATATACAGTAATTCTTTTAATTGTTATTATAAAAACATATTTGAATTGTTTTTATGCAGTGAATACAAAGCAGTTACTTATATCATTGATTAGCTTAAGGTTTGCAGTAGTTTACAAGCCAGAGGGAACGCACACATGTTACTTAGAGCAGTTCAGTGTACATGTACTATACATATAATATTCATGTTTTGGGGGTGTTTGTGTCCTTGGGAATTCATTTGCAATTATTAGCATGCATAAAAATGTGAGCCTTTCGAATTAGCATGCATAGAAATGTGAGCCTTGATTTTACCTTTAGAATCTATATACATATATATGTGCATTTGGAAATGCTATCAGAATTTAATTATTTAAAAAAATATATTCAGAGTGACTGACAATGGCATACTTCCATGCTGATGGGAAATGCAGAGGGAGGCAGGCACAAGTGCACTAACAGTAAACACTCACTCTCACTCGCTCTCTCTCTCTCTCTCACACACACACACACACACACACACACACACACACACACATAGACCACCTTCCTCCCCACACAGAGACTCACACACACACACACACACACGCGCGCGCACACACATGCACGCACACACGCACGCACACACACACACACACACACACACACACACACACACACACACACACACACACACACGCACACACACACAGCTACACACACAAACACACAAAAACTCTCTCTCTCTCTCTTTCTCACTCATGCCTCTCACTCAAGACTAAAAAAGCTTCCTTGTAGACTGTGTATGCTATGTCTTTTATCATAGAAAAATCAGTGAAGGAAACCACTCAGGGTTTGTTTGGGTTTTTTTTCTCCTGAAAGCCACAGCTTTTGAACAGGTCAGTCTGATCTCTAATCTGAATGTGACTGTTCTGCAGAATGGAACAAGTCACCACGACCTGTATTGCCTCTGTGTATCGGGGGCCAGGGGGTGTTTATGTGTGTGTGTGTGTGGATATTATAATATGTATAAATGTACGGGGGGATAGTGTTAACTGTTATAAAGAGTGGGTTTGTTTTTTTTTGGTTATTTTTTTAATATTCCACTGTGTATGTTTGTGTGTGTTATACTATTCATGTGTCAGCATGTGTGTGAATACAGTTCGTGACACTGTTTGCATGCTTTTGTGTGTTTGCTCTTGTGTGTGTGTGTGTGTGTGTGTGTGTGTGTACTATGTGTTAAAATGGTATTTAAGTATGATATATATATGTATATATATATATATATATATATATTATACATGTATGCATGTCAGCCTCTGTGTGTTTGCATTATTTTTTAAATTTATTCTTCTTTTTTCTTTTTAATTTATCATTGGCGCATTTTGAGGTATTTCCCCCCCCCTTCCTTAAAACTCAGGTTCGCTGTTTGAATTTTAGATTGGTTTTGAAAATAAGACACATGTAGGTAATACTTAACACTGATGTTTTGTCAGTGGGGCATTGGGTGTGGGAGTGTGTGGGGCAAAATTCTTCAGTAACTAAATCAGCTAGCATATATTTATTCCATTTACTTTTCATTCGTTTACATAATTTCATGTTCTTTGTCAAAGTAGCAGGAAGGTGTCAATATGCTTGGAGATTCATAGGTTTGAACAGCTTTATGCAGCACCTTGTTTAAGGGGGGTGTGAGGGGATATAGATAACTCATAAACTGGTGTGTACAGTGTAGGAAGGGGTGGGGAGAGGCGGAGGGAGAGAGAGAGGGCAGGGGATGTTGCTGTGGGTGAGACCCTTAAATTTATGGGAAACCTTCATGACTGGTGTTTCTGAATCACTAGTATTTGGAAGTGGGTTGTTTGCCTCCAGATTAGTTTCAGGAAAAAACACTTGCATAATTTTTTCTTTTCAGAACACTGAGAACAGGACTACTTTCATGTAACATAAGAAATCATTGTTACTTATGGCTTGTGCTTTAGCTTTGTTTTTGTTTGAGAGAGTAAAACGAGGATATATATATATATATGTATATGTATGTATGTATATATATGGATATATGCAGGGAAAGAGTTCAGAGTGCAGTGCTAGCAGGGAAGTGGGGGGAGGGGGAGGGGGGGAGAGAAAAGAATGCATTGCAACATAAGGTGGTGAATGAAATCTGTGTGTAGTAGTACTGTAGTAGTAGTAGAGTAGACAGGGGTAGCTGCTGGCACATTACAACCAAAACAAATCAGGGCTCTCGGGTGGCTGGACTAATCCGCCTGTGACCTGTATCCAATCAGATGTTTCTAACAGCTCATCACCAGTGAAGCGTGACTGTCTTACAAATGATATCATTAGCAGTCTGGGTAGGGGCAGGAAAACAAGCCATGAACTCGCCTTTCATTGCTTTAGTACCCCCACACTTAACATTTGCTAACAGATCTGTGTGTAATGTCGAGTGTTTGATGTTATCTTCCCGCAAACACGGAGTTCCACAGCAGGGAAAGGGTTTTTTTTTCCTTGGTGGGTGTACCTAAAGTACCCCTGTCAGCTTGTTAAGATAAACGGTGATGTTAAAGGTCTTTATCAAGAGTGGGGGTGGGCAGGGGTGGGGTGGGGGGTTTGATAATGTCGCAAAGAGGGGGTTTAATCAAGTGCTGACGTTTGTGATGTTTTGGTGGCTTTTGAAAAAACGAGAAAAAAAATTGAAATGAAGATAAAGGTTTTGCTCTTTGCTTTATTATTTGTGATGGGACACACAAACACACACACACACACACACAAGTGTGTGATCAGGCATGCCTGTGTGTGAACAGAACAGAGAAAGTGAAAAGTAGTGTGCACACAACACGCATGCATTTACAGGTGCCCATGTGCACAAAACAAAAACATGCATGCATGCAAAGACACACCCCCACAAACATGCACACACACATGCGCTATATATATATATATATATATATATACGCGCACACACGCGCGCTCTCACACACACACGCATATCTATGTCTCCATAGATTTTATTATTAAACATCTGCACACTTTAACATGCACACATGAGTGCAGATTTGCACATTGCATATGCCTTACAAAAATTCAGCATACCTATGCATAGGCAGCTCATTTCTTGTTCACTGACTTCGAAAAATTGCAAAAGAAAGAGCTCCCCTTTACCTCCGCCCCTCCCCCCAAAAAAACAACCAAAAGCCCCTCCCCCCAAAAAAACAACCAAAACCAAAGCAAGCCAAACATACACCCACCTGCCACCACCCCCTTCCCTCCTGCCACTAACTTCAGCATAATGACAGGTCTGTGCCATTCACGGGAAACCACTGAGTGGTTCACAAACTTAAAGAAAAGAAAAGAAAAAAAATCTTGGTTTGAGAAAGAGGATTTGGGAGTGTGAGAAGTAGGCTCTGTTTGTTTTTCTTTCTTTTTTTGTTTTCTTTGTTTTGCTCTGAAAGAGTCATCTCATCGAAGGGGTGTGGCGTTGAAAGGTGGAAGTGGTAATTAGACAGCTCGCGAAAATTATTGATTCTTTTGTTTCAGAGGATACTTCAGTAGAAACCCTGGGGAGGGGGAGGGAAAGAGGGAGGGTGGGGTGAGTGGGTGAGGAAGTGAGGGGATAAGTGATGCTGACACTAATGATGGAGAACAAAGGAGTCTTGACTAATTGTACTTTAGTACTTGGTACTAATAGAAGTCTTACATAAACAAGGTGTAGTGTGTGTGTGAGAGAGAGAGAGAGAGAGAGAGAGATTCAGAAAGTGTGTTTGTGTGCGTGTGTGCATGTGTGTTTGTGTGTTTAAATGCTCAGATATCATTATATGCCTGCATATATAAAAATGTTTGTGTAAACTGTGTGTGTGAGAGAGAGATTTTGGACTTCCTCAAAGTCAAAAGGATCCACAGACACATGAAGCATAAAGGATAGAATCTGTGGTGTGTGTGTGAGTGGGTGTGTGTGTGTGTGTGTGTGTGTGCGTGCGCGTGCGTGCTGATCAGAATCTCTTATTACCACAAGAACTCTGAATTAAGTAAAAGGGTCCGTTTATAAATTATGTAGCTCAACATGTGAACATGGTAATAAAGCACAAGTGTGTGTGTGTAAGAGCTCGCAGCATACATGTATGCATGTGAGAATGTGTATACATGAATGCAGGTATATTATTTTTAAACATGTGTGTACGAGAGTGTATGCATGTGTGTGTGCATTGTGTGTGTGAGCGTGTGCATGCATATAATGTTTGTGTGTGTATGGGTGTATGGATAGACTGTTCTGAAAATAGTTGTGACATGACTCATGATGGCTGTCTGTAGAACAGAACATTAGAAAGATCAATCTGTTTTACTGCTGTTTTAAGGACCGTGCATGTGTTAGGGATGGAGGATGGGGAGGGTCTCAGAGCAGCCTGCAGCAATGTTATCGAAGCTTGTAATGCTCTTTACCTTTTGATGGTTTGTATTCCCATTACAGCATTAGCTTTCGTCTGAGAGGACCTGTTTTGTGTGTGTGTGTGTGTGTGTGTGTGTGTGTGTGTGTGTGTGTGCATTCTCAAAGTTGTGTTGAGCATTGTTGATGTGGGTCACATATATATGTCAGTGTGTGTGTGTGTGTGTGTGTGTGTGTGTGTGTGTTCAGTTGTTGTGTGTATACTGTTTGGCTTTATGGTTTGTGTGTGTGTGCTTAACATTGTCATTTTATGTGTTTGTACACGTGTGTACATGTTTACAATGCACAGTAATGTTTTATAAGTTCATAGATTCACTGCATATAGCACAAGCACGTAGGCACACACACACACACACAGTGACACACACACACACACACACACACACACACACACACACAGAGTTTACTCTGTCAACAATGAACCAGAGCCATCACAACCACCTCAACTGCTGTTCAGTTCCTCTTTCTACAAAGCAGAAGAATCGAAAACAAACTGTTGGCAGTGTTAGGATAACCTAAAAGCAGCCACAAAATAACTTGCTGAGCCTAGTCTTACTTTCAGCTCTTTACACTGAGCAAAGGCTCACCAAATCAGATGCCAATATTCCCAAATTAGATTCGTTTCTTTACATAGTACATGGTGTGATCTCTGGGGAGGGGGGATTGGGGGGGGGGGGGGGGGGGAAGAAAAAAAAATATGCAAAGGAACAGGGAGACCTGTGACCTCAGGCTGTGGCCATGACCTGATAGTGTTGCTGGGAGTGAGGGGCAGAGGGTTGGTGGAGGGGGACTGGCTCTCTCCTCTCCCCTCCTACACCTACAGAAGAAATTGCATTTACCTTTGCTTGAAATAAATACCTGAATATTTTTTGGTGATTTTAAAAACAAAGAAATAATGATCATTATAGGACCATACATTGGAATGATGATGTGCTTGAGTATGGGGGGGGGAAAAGGGTTTATTCAAAATCTGAATGTTCGGTTTTGTTGATTGTCCCACCCTTACGTTTGAATGAAATTTTTACCCCCTCCTCCCCCCACCCCCATCCCCACACACACAAGTGGGATGGAAAGGGAAAATAAATATGATACTTGTTGGTGTTTACATGTATGATGTTTACATGTGTGTTTATGCATATGTGTGTGTGTGTGTGTGTGTGTACATCCATATTTGTGCAGTTACACTATACCTTGTATTTAAAACATCAGTCACATTATGGTCAGCCACCTAACCTTAATCATTGTCCCATTTGAAAACATGAAATATGCTCCGTTAATAAAATGACTTGTTCTGACACATGACATCTGGATGAATTCCTGAACCGAATCTTGTCATCAGTGTATATATATATATATACTTGAAAAAAATGTTATGGCTTGTTCTGTGTATATGATGTCGTAAATCTTGACACATTTGACACTGATGTTGGCATTTTGATGACTCATGTTGTGTTTTTTTTAATTTTTTAAAATTATTTTGTTGTCTGTTTTTACAGTGCACGGAGCGAGAAACCTCCAGGGGAAAAAGCCAGGTAAGTTGCCCGTCCTTGCCCTTCATATTTGATGCTGGTCTCTGTAGTGTGTTCAACACACACAACAGCTGAGTGGTTAAAACGCTGGACTTTCAATTTGATGCTCCTGTGTACAAATCCCAGTCACGGTGCTTGGTGGATTAAGGGTGGAGATTTTTCTTATCTTCCAGGTCAACAGATGTGTAGGCCTGCTAGTGCCTGAACCCTTTGTGCGTACACACCTGCAGATGGTTGAATGCATATTACATTATGCACATTATTAAGTCAGAATTTGGTGGGTTGTGGAAACAAGAACATATCCAGTATGCACGCCTAGTAAAAGGGTCGTGCACGTAAAGGCCCGCTGATACATGAGTCGCAGCCCACGAATACAGAAGTAGTAGGTTGTGTTCACACTGCTCAAGGCTGTCAAACCTGTTCTCATTCCTGCACTCTGTAGATTGCATGAATTCATAAAATGTGTTTGGTATCTGTACTGATTGAGTGTTTGCTCGTGCACTCAGTGTTCAACTTCGAAGCGAGTTGATTGAAAGCACAAAGCTTACCATCCAGTTGGAACAGGAGCATGTTGAGCTTGTGCTGAATTTTGAGTCTTTGTGCATGTTGACCTATTTGTGTCTCTGTCACTGTGTTCTTTGCAGCTTTGTTGTGTTTTTCACTCAGTATTTTACTTTTAGACTTGGAAAATACCTTTCAAAATATCAGATTAATAAGTTTACTTCAGAAGTCCATGGCGACGCTGGCTGAAGATTGTTTGTCATTGTATAAATGAAGATCCAGTTGTTTGAAGACAAAAAACAGTGAAAGTGCTGATATTCAGAAGATATTAAGATAAGAAGACCTATTTTAACATTGAATCGATTGATTAATAACCTGAAAGCAATTTAGATAAAATGAAACAGATCATGATATACTTTATACTTTAACCATATGTTTTTAACATTTATATGATGTCAGTCATTGGAGTCTGTTGAACAGAGAGTTAGAGATCTATCTAGATTCTTAAAATACTGAACGTGCTTTGTCTGTACAGAGGATGGGACATTTGAAAAACAACAAAATATTCTTTGTGTACAGATGTGGATTTTTTTTTTATTACATAGAAAATGTACACAGGATAGAGGTGACATTTTGACATGGAAGTTCAGGTGTTTTGTACCATTTTCTAGGTCGATGTAAATTCTCTGTGATCTTTGGAGTGGGAAGTCGAAAGTTCAGGACGAGTGTTGTCAAGGAACCAACTGGCAACCCGGACTGGAATGAAGAATCTACTGTGTAAGTTTGCATGGGGAGCATGAACGTGCATGTGTGTGTTTTTTTTGTTTTTCATCCTTTGCACAGGAGCATGCATGCAGAAATATGCTTGCATGTAAATACAAACATAGTGCACAAGCATAAAGCATTGAGTAACGCATGCACACACAACTCGCACTCTCACAGTACATGCATGCACATGCATGGAGGACACTTGTAACACATTTTCAAAAGTTCGATATAATGTACACAGTCATTTTGTTCTTGTGTGATTGAACTTTATATTTAAGACAAATCAATTTGATTTTTTTGTATACAAATATATATATATATATGTATAAGATACACATATGCAATTTAAACATATAGATGTTAGAGCGCGCGTGCGCGCGCACACACATACACACACACACACACACACACACACACACACACACACACACACACACACACACACACACACACACACACACACACACACACACACACACACACACACACATTCACTGATCAGTCTCTTTCCATTCCGACCCCACAGGCAGGTGCAGAACCAGGGCGACCAGGTGTTCTTCACGGTGACAGAGAAGGAGGACGTGCTGGGTCAGGTGCAGCTGCCCCTCCCCTCCCTCACCACCACCAAGGGCCAGGTGCGCCAGGCCTCCCTCAAGGCTCACCGCAAGTGCCCCGTGCCCCATGGAGAGCTCATTTTTCAGGTCAGGCGCTTGCACGTTTTAGATCACCCTTTTGAGTGGCCCTAGGGTAGAGATTTTCTTCCATCCCCTTCAGTGTGTGCAAAAATATCAAAAACAAAAGGTGACCAAGGATGGCAATATCATTGTCTGCCTCATTTGTAGGGATTTTCTTATCGCAAAATTGTTAAATTCATGTGAAACTGCATTAATTGTGTAGTGATAAGTGTAGGTTATACTTTCCTTCAGTAGATTGCATGCTAGAATTAAACAGAAAATGCTTACCCTCCGTGACCAAAAGTCCTTTGGCAAATAGTTGTCACTGAGCGTATAGGCTTAGGACTGAAAGGGTTAAAACTGTGCTTGAAGTCAGTCCTTTGACTGGGGTGTGTGGGGGGGGAGTGTCAGGAAAAGTTTGAGACTTTTTTTTTTGTTGTTGTTGTTGTTTTGTGTGTGTTTTTGGGGGGATGGGATGTTGAAGTGGTCATTTGAAAGTTTTGGGGGGTTTTGAGCTGGGTTTGGGAATGTTTGGTGTGAATTTTGACAAACCTGCAGTGTAAATAGGAAAGGGGCTGAGATTTGGGAAGCTTGTACACACCTCTTTTTAAGCCCCCCCCCCCCCCCCCCCCCCCACTCCCCTCCTCCAAAAAAAAAAAGATGTTAGGACTGGGGATAGGAAACGTGTGGCTTTTCACAGTTGAATGTTATTGCTGTGCTTTCGGCTTTTTGCATCAGAAGTTGTTGACATAGTTCGTGCACTTGATCGTAGAATGGTGACACTTCGCAGCAATGTCAGTTAGATTTTTAAAGATGCTGTGCATCTGAAAATTCTTTTGTACTCAAAAGCTTTTCGGTTGTCAGGTTTTCTTAACATTGACCTTCAATCTGACAAGTAGAGCAGTGGCTTGGTGGTAATGCACCCAGCTTGGGAGACGAGTGTCATGGGTTTGTGTCCTGAGTGTGGACCCTGTTCACGCCCATCCTTTGTTGCAGATTGAGGGAGGGGGAAGGGAGAGGGGAAAGGGGTCAGATAGTTAACATTTGGGATGTTTTTTGGTCAGATTGTTTTGGTTTTTTTTTTGTTTCTGATATTGTGAATCATTCTTTTATTTTGCCAAGCTTTCCCTTTGCAATATTAGTGGCTATGCATGAGAGTAGATGGCTGTTATGAGTGTGTGTGTGTGTGTGTGGTGTTTGTTAGGAATTGTGTAAGTGGAGAGTCTACAACACATTATGTGTTGTATAAGACTGATTTATTATTATTAATACTGTTGTTGGAGTTTGATCTGTCCATAAAGTTGGTGCATTGTACTGTTTTATTTCAGGTTTTTATATGGCCCTATATAAATGCAACTTGCTTGTTCAGTGTCCTTTTTTAAGAATGCTTTTTATTCTTTTCTTAAATTTTTTTAGGGTTTTTATCCAAGTTTGGTGCACTGTGCTGTCTGTTTCATTTCAGGTTCTTATATGATCTTCCATAGATGTAACATACTTGTACGGTGTCCTTTTTTAAAACCTTTTTTTTTCCAGGCTTTTATGTATATATATCCAAGCAACGCCCAGCAGAGCTTTTTGAAATGTAAATTTAGTTTTTAATTTTAATTTTATTTCATCCTTTTTAGGCTTTTGTATCCAAGCAACGCCCAGCAGAGCTTTTTTTTTTTTTTTTTTTATAAAATGTAAATTTGTTCTTTTTCTTTTTAGGCTTTCATATCCAAGCAGCGGCCGGCAGAGGTGGTGGCCCCCCAGATCCGCAGCGGCAGCAACACCACCACCTCCGGCGGAGGCCCCGCACAGCTGACGGGGTTTGCCCGCATCCGCCACAGCCTGGCCATCTCTCCAGCCCTCCCTCGCCGCGGCCCCAAGCGGGGTGGGGACAAGGACAAGGACACGGGCAGCGTCGGGGACAAGGAGGAGAAGTCCAAGCGGGGCAGCACCCTGTCCTACTTCAACAAGAAGCTGTCCAAGTCCTTGCACGACATCTTCCATATAGGGCGTGGCGGCGGCAACGAGGATGATGAGGAGAAGTCATCAACATCGAACCGGTCCAAGGGGAAGTTTGGCGGCAGCGTGAACGAGGGGCTAGACCATGCGGGGGGCACGGGGGGTGATGTCCCCGTGGTGACCAACATCATCCCCAACATGGCCACGGTACACGGGGGCACGCGCCTGTGTGTGGAGGGCCGCCACCTGGGGCTGGGCAAGTCGGACATCATGGAGTTCATGCTGTGCGGCAGTGACCTGCTGGACTCCATCGATTTTGAGTCGGACTCGCGCATCTATGTCACCACCAAGCCCAACACCCCGGGGAAGGGGGACCTGTGGATCGAGACGGTGTCTGGCGGGCAGAATGTCATCAAGAGCGTCTTCACCTTCGTGGACCGCTCGGCCGAGAAGAGCGGCAGCATGGAGCGGCAGGCCCCGCCCTCCTCCCCATCCGTCTTGCCTCCCCCGTCCCCTGCCCGGGACGCCCCAACTCCTCCGCAGCCATCGCCCTCGGCCACCACTCGGGCAAAGTCCATGTATGTGGAGGAGGACAGTGGTAGTGTCGGTGACGTTGGTGGTCAGACCGCTGCCCAAAGACATGGTAACTCTGTGCAGCGGTCCTCTTCACAGGTAGGTTGTGGCTGTGTGTGTCTGGAGGTTTGGGGAAACAGGGAGCGTGGGTGCGGTGGAGAAATCTAAAGTGTGAGTGTTTTGGAGAAATAGGAAGCTTGAGTGTTTTTGGGAAATAGGAAGCTTTGGTGTGTTGGGGAAGTAGGATTCGTGAGAGTATTGGGGAAATATGAAGCATGAGTGTGTGTTGGAGAAATAGGAAGTGATGGTATGTTGGGGAAACAGGGAGACTGAGTGTGACATTGCACAGACAGGCATCATCATTTATCAACAGGATGCCTGACAGTAGTGGGATTCATTTCTTTCTCTTTCTCTCTCTCTTTTTTTATTTTTATTTTTTATTTTTTTAGATGTTCACTTTGTTTGACAGTTATAGTTATTATAATGGGTGGACAATAAAGAGAAATAAAAAAAAAAACAAACAAAAAAAACATTTAAAGCTGTTGTCAGTTTCCCTCCATGTGCTGATTTCCTGAAGTCTAAAATCACTATGTTTAAATGGGAAAATAATTATTTGAAATAGATTGTGCATGTACTGACATTGCACTCTCACACTATAATACAAAATTCTGTCAGAACCTTTATGGCATTTTGAGAATGAATGTGCACTCTCACAGTATAATACAAAATTCTGTCAGAGCCTTTATGGCATTTTGAGAATGAATGTCCATAAAAGCACTGTGGTCTGATTATAATTTCAGTATTGATTTACAGCTAAAACCATACCAACGAACAAGCCCAGCTCAAAACTTGTTACTAACGTTCAGTGGCATAGTTTCTCCTACCGTGTTCACAGTCGGACCGGAGCGTTACCTCCCCAGCATTGAAGGGTGGTGCCGCCACACTGCCGCGGGTAAAGAGCACACCAGACATAGAGCCAGAGGAACAGCAGGAGCTGCCTGGGCGCTTCAGGAAAAATCACCAGACGCATGCTCGCCGCGCCAGTGAGTCAGTTGCCATGCAGCGCGGGGTGGAGGCACGTTCCAGTGAGTCACAACAAAGTTTGCATATGTGCATACATGCTCTCTCTCTCTTCTTTCTCTCTCTCTCTCTCTCTTTCTCTCTCTCACACACGCACACACACACACATACACACTTTCCCCTCCTCTACTCTCCTAAACTCATCAGGGCTCTGCACAGAACTGTTCACCTGATTCATCCAGGTCTGTCGGTTGTGTGTCAAAGCTCCGGTCTGTGCAAAAGGTTTTTCTTGTCCTTTCTGAAATGTCCATATACATGCTATACATTCATACTAACCTCCCATTTGGAGTGACAAAGTGGTTGATATGAGTATTCATTCATGTATTTTAAAACTGGATCCTTCTCCTGTACTGCTGTTCCCCCAGTGCAGATTTGTTTTTAAGGTTAAAAGATAAACCAAGACTAATTTTTTAAGCTTCCTCTTCCTTACTGAAAACAGAAACATCAGGGCCTGGTTTTATACTCGAGTGTGACATTTGCAGCAGTATCCAGTGAAATCTTGAGAAGAACAACCACAGAATATGATGCTCTGTGTCAGTCATTGCCACCTAATCTTTTGATCAATGGATTCTGATTGACCTTTTTTTTTTTCAGGTGCGTCAGAAAAAGCTGAGCTGCAAAAGGAAATCGTCAGATTGATGAAAGAGAATGAAGGTAAATTATTCCAGAACTTGGTGCATACTCTTGGGCTGGTTTTTTTTTTTTTACTGCTTCATTTTTTGTTGTTGTTTTTTTGTTCTCGATTACAGTATTTTGTTTAGGTTATAAATCAGTGATAAATTTATGGTTGACTGTATATGTTTAGGCACTTGGACATTTGAACTTTCATAGTGATATTATTGAATTAGTGAAAGAAATGAAAGAAGTAGGTAAAAGAATAGAATAGAATATGTCTATATTACCAAGTGTACCGGGGTCACAAGGAATATAAAATAAATGGTCTGTGAGAGAAATAAGTGGAAGGATTATTGAAAAGTTAATTTTACAGATTTTACAGTTATTTTAACCCTTTCTATACTAAGGTACGCTATAGTGTACCTCATGTGCACAACACTTTGTTACTGTGGTATGCTTTTGCGTACCGCGAGTTTAAAAATTCATAGTTCATAGGTTAACGGTTTTGTGCGAAACTAAATGGCACAGCTCTGTTTACTGTCACCCAAAAGTGCACCTGTTCTGTTATTGTGGCTGAAAAGGCCTTTGTTAAAAATTATAAAACATGCGAGCGTACAGTCGCCCTTCTCGCTTGCTCGCTCGACAAGATGGCATCTCTGTCAACTTCGGCAAGTACTGTTGCTCAAAGTTGAATGCAGACTGACTCTATAGTGGATATCCACCGTGCATACGCATTTGCCCATTCAATTAACTACAATTAGGAAGTGTCTATGGTTAAAAAAGACCACATTTGTAAAATTTCTGTTATATGAGAAAAACTCGCCCCCTTTATGTCAGTTGTGAAAAACAGATTTTTTTCAAAATATGATAAATCAGTCAATAATTAAGTGAGTGCTTTGAAACTTTGCCAAATGTTAGTCCATTCTATTCTTTATATCATCACAAAATTTCACAGCTGTATGTAATTGCTTTCTTTTTTTTTAGATATTTTTCTTGTAACATAAACAAATGGCCAGTACAGAGAGTATAATGAAGGAAGTCATCGGGCAGTATGGAATGAGTTAAACCTTGTTTTGCTTATCCCAACCAGTGTTTAGCTCACTGACAAGAATGTGACCAGTTTTTAGCCACTCTTCTTTACCTAGGTTGGCTCCATCCTGCAGCCCTGTAAAAGAGAACAAATGACTTGTGCCTGATTCGCTGCAGGAAAGCCAGTGAGGGTACATGCACTCTGATGACTGTGTGACTGTGTGTCCTCCAGCCCTGCAGAAGAAGAACGACGACCTGAACGCCTACATCCAGGATCTGGTGGCCAAGGTGATGGAGAACTGCCCAGAGGTTCTGGCCGCCATGCCCACCAAAAAGTAACGGCTGCTGCCCACCCACCACCCACCTAGTCCTGGCCTCTGTGCCTCACTACAAACTACTGTGCTCTTGGCTTTGTCAAAGGTTGTCTGACCATGCTGAGGAATGTACAGCTGGTGTGGATGTCTTATTCTCATCAAAAGTGAGATGCCACTGTTTCATGGATTTTTCCTGACAACTGTTGTGGGTGTCCATTGTGGTCAAAGGCAACACGGACCATTTTGAGATGATGGCGCAGTGCTGTTCCTTGTGTTTGGAGTTTGGATGGTGTTGGCATAGATGAACTGAACGCTGATTTTGTGGGCAGTGTCACGGTTTGATGCAGACAAACTGTAGTGTCATTACTTCTTGGACATGAGGCTTTGACTGTTTGCAACTAACCCCGTATGTCTGGTCTGTTGAATCTGATGGGTGGTTGTTATGTTTGTTTTTTGGAAGGAGGCTGTTGGCACTACTTAATTGCACAATGGTAATTGCCATGTGTTTTGTATACATGTATTTTTATGGATATCTGGTCTGGGTAATTTAGGTAACAAACTGACACAAATCGTAATGCTGTATGATAAAGATCTGCTGACATTTGGCTCTGCAGTAATTGTGTTGTTGCACATTTTAACAATGACAGCTGATAGTTATCCTTGTTGATTTTCAAATGGGACCAATCTCATCAGATTCATCTATGTTGTGATGGCATGAGAAATTGTTTGACAAAGTCATTTTGGTTTTCTATTGTACTTTTGTTCAGTCATTTAGTTGTTCATTTTAAGACCAGCATGCAGGAAACTTTTTCAGATTTTTTATTTTGACCAGAATTAAAATCTGGTAAATAATGATCTTACATGTGGGAAAAAGAAGCAAAAGAAAACAAAAAGCAGCTTGTGATATTTTAGCTTGTTCCAAAAACTTTTTCATTCCAGAAACTTTTTGAAGTGTGAAAGATAGCCAGTCTTTGGATGAAATAATTTTCTAAAACATTGTGTAAAGATGACAGGTTTCCACTTAGAAAGCTGTGAGGTCTGCAGAATGTTTCAAACGAAACAGATTTTATAAGTGGTAAATGTCATTTGAGTGAAGAGTCTTACATCCAGCTGTTAACATCACTGTAGGTGCCTGTTATTTGAATGAGAAGATCAGTGCCAGCAGTAACTGATTAAGTCAAGGCCAAAACTTTCACATGTGAAAAATCTCAGAAGCTGTGACATCAGGTCTGATCAATAAACACTTTTTTAAAAAATCTGAAAAAAACCAACACATGCCCAAAATACTTTGAGTTGTAACCTATTTTTTTCATGCCTTTGATGTTTGAGCAGTAAAATATTTTCACCTGCTTTCTGAGCCCATCTCCTGTCCCCATGTTACAGCTGCAGTGACTCACCACTGCATGATGCTGGGTCAGTGGTCATGGTTCAGGGTCTGTGTTGATCAATGTTATCTTACCACATGAATCAACATAACTTGTGTGCTAAGACTTGATTTCAGGTGAACAATGCTTGTGAAAACACCAGGATCAAGGTGGAAGGGAATTAACAAGAAGGTTTTTTGTTATGTTTTAACCTTGATGTGTAAAACATTCCAAACTGTGGTTTTCTGTTAAGATGGAAGCGTGACATAATTTGCTAATGAGAATGTAGTATGTTGTGGATGTGGTATTCTGTGTGTGTGTGTGTGACTTGGTGTAACACTTGCTGATAGACTTTGTGATAGCTTTCTTCTGACTGGTGCTTGTGGTTGTTTTTCTCTGTGTGTCTGATGAATGAAGCTCGAGAGAGCTTCCTGCAGACTGACACTTGGAACGAGTGATGAGTGGATTGTGGTGATACCACACTCCGTCATGGTAAAGCTGGATGGGAATCATCCCAAACAAGCTGTATTTGGTGACTGAGTGAAAGCCCAGGTGTTTGATGTGGGCATTCAACACATGGGCATTTGTGGATGTGTGGCCCTGCATACCAGTAGAACAAAGCAGAGCAGATAGATGCCAGAGATAATATGTTGTCTATGCTGAAAGGGTTGTTTTACATCGACTTAACCACATTATTTTTTATACTTTTTTTCTTTTTTCTTAATAAGCATGCAGCTGGAACAATCACAGTCTGACGACCATTGTCCAGAACAGCTGGGATCAAAGGGGTAAACATAGCTGTTTGTAAATCGCTATCCAAGTCTTAGTTGTACATATAGATATATGTGTAAGCATGTTACATCATATTATATATTAATCATCTGCGAACTGATTTTGGTGAATCAGATGCACTGAGAAGGCTGTCATTTATGTATTGCAGTCAGGACTATAATAATAATGATTTGTTTAAAAAGCTGCTAAGTTTGTTTGTTTTTGTTTTTTTGTTTGTTTTTTTCATTTTGTGGCAGTAGTAAGGTTGTAAATGGTCATAGTTATATTTACAGGCTGGATAATGCTCAAGAATGAATGAGCACAACAGAGGATTTTTTTTGGGGGGAGAGGGAGGTTGGGGGGGGGTGAGGGGGGGGGGGGAATACATGTGCGAAGGTGATTGTGTTTGCCACCCCTTCTATTGATTAAGATAGTAATACATATGTTTTGAAGACATCGTAAACTTGCCGCCTCTTGTTGACATGCATGAGAAGTAAGTTTGTTACTACTGCGAGCTTGTCTTGCCAGATGCTGATCAGGTTGCTCTTTGGTCTGTGATGCTGCGTTTGAGTTTCCTCACATGAACTGATGCCAGGACAGAGAGTTGTGAAATAGGTTATCAGTGTTATCACTCCGTTAATAAATATCACATGCTGTTATGTGAAATGCTGGAAAAGAAAAGGACTGTATTACAAAACCATAATTCACTGTGTTGCACATGATTATATATATTGTCTGTTACCTTAAAGATCACCTCTGATATAAACATTGAACTTGTGTCTTTCACCCGCTTCAAATGTTTTGTATTCAGTTGAGCAGTGTTTAAGAGGAGGTAATCATCTGTGTTTATTATGTTTGTTTATTTTTCAAACTCAAGAAGCTGGGGGTTGGGATGAGAGGGGGATGGGAGAGAACCATGCAAACAATGGGAGATAACTGAAGCATAACTGCTGTATTAAAGTCTGAAAAAAAAGGTAGCATTGTATGCATTTGTAACCAACACTTCTTATATTGTGAGTGTTCAGCAATGCCCCCATCCTCTTTGAGCTTTATGTGTGTTTAAGATATGTTTGATAAAATGACTGCCTCCCCCACCTCTCAGTTCATTGGGGGAGGGGGGGGTTGTTTATTTTTTGGGGGGATGAGTGATATAGATTGTGGTGGTTGGTACTATGCAGCACCTTTTATCTCATATGATCTAGATAGAAATGACAGGCAATGATCTCACTTGGAAATGTTTAGATCTGTTGGATATCTTTTCACTTTGATCTGAAGTAGGGTTCAGTTTTAACAAAACTATTGGCTGACACCCTTGAGGTCAAGTTGTTCTGTGCTGAGGGTCTTGGTTTTTGTGAGAGATTCATCGTTCAGGGGGTGGGGTGGGGTGGGCCAGGGAGGGGTGGAGTCATGGATGTCTGTCAGGGTGGGTGGCCATCTGGCATTCGGATGTGGGAATCCTGTGGTCTGGGGTGTGCTTCTTACACAGCAGTTAGGCAAAGATCTAACAGGACATGCCAGGAAAGTGTGTTTCATTTTTTTCCACTTTGCAACAAGAGTGGCGAGGGTCTTTCAAGTCAAGGCTGGGTAGCCTTCAGCTTCGCTGCAAGGTGAGGATAGAATCAACTTCCTGCCTTGGGTTCGTTTCTGTGTGCATGTACTCCTTGACCTCACCACTTGCTCTCCTGCCCTGATGTGAGGTGAAGGATGGGCATGTGGTGTGATGTTGCCACTTTGTTGAAGCTGCTCCCAACCTTTCCATGGATAGGGAAAGCCGGGGGAAATGGAGAAGCTGTGCCTCTTTGTGTTGCTCTCTTTGTTTTTATTTTTTTTGGTAGTCATTTAGTTACATTATTTCTTTTTGTTGTAGTAAAAGGCAGAGTGTATTTTTCTATTTTGTGGAAATATTTATTTTGTTTAATGTTGAAAATTTTTTATCACAGTAAAAGGGCTGGAATTTTTTGTTTTGTGAATGCTTTGTCCGGTTCTTTTTTTGTCAGTTTCGAACATATATATGCAAAATGATAAATTGAAAAGCTTCCATCATCTTTTCTGTAGTCTTTCCACTCTCCTGTTAAAACTTTTTTTCTTTTTTTTTGGTATGCAAAGATCTGCTATGTTTAGATTTTCAAGTGTTGTTTCATGTTCCATGACATTTCATTATTTCTGTTGAAAGAATGTGTTCAGATTGGTTGTTTTATATTTCAGAAATGGAACGCAGAACTTTATTTTTAAAATTTCTTTTTGTATAATTTTTCATATTGTGTATCATTATGATTTTTTTAACAAATTCTCTGGCAAAAAAAATTGATGGAATGGTCAAAGTCAGAGGCATGTTATAGGTTTATGTGTATGAATATGACTGACTGTACTTGCGCCTTATTTTCTATTCTAGTTGTGTGGGCGTGTTTGTTTTTTTCTTTCTCAGGTTCTGTGGGATCAGTTTTTAAAGTTTTTTTTTTTTCTACAGTGATATGGCCCTACATGGTCAGCAGGTAAGGTAATGCGTTGGCAGTATTCTCAGCCCAGACACTGCTGTGTGCGGTTAGTAAGACTATGCAACTCTGATGATGACTGGCTGAAAAAGATGGAGGGACGTGATGCCCGTCACCATTCTGGAGGGGTGGGGGGACGCTCCCTCAGACTGACTCCGTGACAAGCGATTATTGTCGTCAGTACGGGGCTTAGAAGGTTGTGTCCCCAAGTGTGTTAAATCTGAACAGGCACTATTGAACACCACTGAAGTGACTCAGAAGTAGTGCAGGGTCTCCTCTGGTGTGTGGTCTCCTGGCCACCTAACATCGGAAAAAAACAAAAGAATTTGTATTCCTGTTTTCATCTCTGATTTTGTTTTGAATGAATTTTTCTGTGGTTTTGATGATTCTCCACTGATGAGGCTGAAGCATTTTTTTTATATTTATCACTTTGATTTTTATACTTTATTTACCTTTGTTTGCCTATTAACCCTTTTGGTTTTTCTGTGAAAGGTTTTTATTTTCATCTGTTAGCATTTGTCTTTTTTGTGAGTTCTCATTTCTGTGTTTTCGTACTGAGGCTTTTTGAAGAGTTGATGAAATGATCTCGGAGAAAGAGAGAGCAAAAACCTAAAGGTAGGACCAGAGAGAGAGACAGACAAACAACAAGGCAAGAAATGGTTGTCTTGTTTCATTTCAGAGTTTGGGGTCTTTGTTATTTTATCGAACATGGGGTGTGAATGTTGTCTTATCAAACAGCATGGGGTGTGAACAACTGTTTACTTTATAATTCAGTGACACCTTTCCTTGTGAACTATTTATAACCTCTGTCCCATATCAAAAACAGTTTTCAGTGGCGCTCATCTCTTATACATATATATTGCTTTTGCTTTGATTTTGTGAATGAAACTGTGGATTGCCAGTTTCATCTTTATCTATCAAAAACGGAAATGCATATCTGATTTATAATATTGGAAGATATCTATATATATATATATATTTTGTCTTGTCACTTTATGGTGTGAATGATAATGTGCAAATTGCGGCATCCCAAGTTTGGTGGCAAGGAGAAAAAATAAAGGTAGGGTGAGAAAGAAAGAGGATGCTACAGTGTGTTCTCTTCCATTTTTTCCTCCGTCTGCTCCGCCCCTCCACTGGCCCCACTGTCTTTCGGAATGTACATTTTTTCTCACTGGCTTAAATTCAGTTGTGTTGTGACTGGACAGATTCCGACAAATACGCGTAGAATTCAAGGCACTCTTGGGCTCCATGCATCTGTTCATGGCAAAGTGTTCAGGACTATTTTCTGTATTTATAAAGTGTGCTTGTTTTGTTTTTGTTTTTCACCTCCCCCCTCTCTCTCTCTTCTTGGAAGGAAAGTGTCGGTTGTGATACTATTCAATGATTGCTGTATTTTATCATTTTAATGGGAATGGAAAGTGCTGGCAGATCTGAGAAAGAAGTGTGTGTATTTGTTTAAATTTTGTAATAAGTCAGGGTTGTACTTGTGTGTATGTAAACTATGAAATTTCAGATGTCTTTGAAGAACAGGTATCACAGGCACTCAGAGCAGCACATTGGCAAGATGTGAAGCATCAGCTGCTGCACAGAAGAGGGGGGGCACACAGAAAGATAGTGACAAGCGGTTTCAGTCACTTATATCAGTCACAACGAGAAAAAAGCAAACGCTTCCAAACAGGAAGTTTTTCATTTTGGGGCTGAATTAAGAGGTGCAGCAAATAAGGTTGCTTTAGTGGCTAGGTGATAGCTTATTTCATGACTAAGGCAAGGCTCTGGTTGTCTGCTGGTAATACATATTTGTTTCGGGGACAGTTTTAGCTTTTGGATAGCGATAGAAGAGTCGCAGGGTCTGGTGCCTTGAGGCAAGAGGTGGGTGGGGCAGAAGGGGAGCACAGTCTGTTGATTTATAGTGCCAAGGATTTGGGTATTTTGTGCTGGAAGTTAGTGGTTTCATGTTGTGTGGTAGTTCTGTAGCGTTTGTCCATGATGTGGTTACATTTGCTAATTCGAATAATACTGACACATTTGTTTTGCTCTTTGTATATGACCTTGTTTGTTTTTTGTGTGTGTGTTTCTGTATGGGTGGAGGGGGAGAGAGAACATCTGTAGTGTGTTTGAATTTTTCAGGCAGAATCTCAAATTTGTAGACTTCTCTGCATCAGAGTGTATTTTCATTGTGTGGTTTGATATAGCTTGATGGTGCAGGACTTGTGCATGACAATTTTCGTTTGTTTCAGTAAAGTGTGTTTTGTGTTAGTTTCCCATTTATTTTTGTCTTCACTGATAGCATAGTCTGTAGAAATTTGCTTTGTTTAGTAGCATGCTGTGTATTTAAAAAAAGAAAGAAAACAAAAATCATATCACAATAAGCAGTTGATCAGTATATTGAGATTACAAGACAGAACAAAATAATCTAGTCTGATGATGATGTTTCTGTGTTATTAATGACACTGATATTAATGGTGTGAAGACCTTTTGGTCCTCTGCACAGGCCACTGGGAAGCAGCTTATTTTTCACCAACATGATTTCTGAGGAGCTGAAAAAAACGAATGGAGAAAAGTGGGTTGGTCATAAGGTGTGTGTTGTCATCTCTACAGAGAGGCTTCGAGACTGACAAAAACCTGGCTTTGATTGGAAGTGACTTTTGGAAGGGTAATGTGAAATGCCAGAAGTTAACAAAAAATCATGTACTTCCTATCTGATTTACTGATGTCACCAAGGTCCATGTATGTATAATGTATTTGAAAATGGCAGTTCATATTTATAATTGATAAACTATGAACGATGAACAGCATATCAAAGGTGGCGTGGTGCATACTTGTTGAGAGTTTATCACAAAGTTAAACTGTTATATATGCCTGTGCTAGAGCATGTTGTCTTATACAGACCACACAGATTTATGTAGAAACTGAGGGAAGTTTGCCAACAAAGAGTGATGTCTGTTCTGCCAGTGAAGAGAAATCTTTGGCAGGCTTGTATCAGTAGTTTTTTTTGTTGCTTTTTTCTGATTAGCTATTATTATTTTATATTTTGCTTTGTTACTCTTTTCAGGAAATATTCTTGCCAGCTTTCACACAAGCAAGCCACACTCTCAATACACACACACACACACATATATATATATACACACTTTTTATCCTTTTTTTGTATGTGGTGGTATAAAAACAATTGTATTCTGCTGTGTATTAGTGATAGTCTTTAAAACACATATATATATACATAACAATATCCCATCTCTTGATATGGTGATTAAAATTATGAATCTGCTTTAAACAGTTGATCAAGACAGTATAAATAGCATCCCTGCCTTCTGGAAATTCTGTGCTAGAAATTTCCTCTTTTCTGTCACTCTTTGTTTCTGCCTTTTTTTCTTTCTTCACTGTTGACTCCTTTTTCTGCCTTCCCAGTCCGTTCCCCTTTCTTTTTTCAATCAAGCCTTAACACTTTTTTTTCTCTTTTCTGCAGTCTGTGTACTATCTGTGCTGTTTTGCTCTTGCGATTAGGTAGTGAGATGTCAACTCTGGGATGGGTACTAGCTGCCCATTCTGTAGTGTTATTTGCCTATATGACCTTTATGTATTTTTTGTTTGGCTTTGAAGTATTGATTTTTTCCTTTTTTATGATTTTTTGTAATGTGGGGATGATAAATTAAGCGAAAGGGCTGGCGTCCTCAGCATGGCCTAGTCTTATTTGCCATAAGGAGCAAAATGGTTGGGATACTTTGTCATGAACTGTGTTTTGTGGGTTTGTCTTAGTGTTTTTGTTTTTTTTTAATTAAAATTTTTTTTAATTATTTTTTTTTAGATGTGACAGTTTGTGTGTGTTGATGCAGGTTGAGCATTTGTATGGTTTGACAGTCCTGATATGGCCCAGTGCGGTCGGCTGGACTAAAAGCAACAAGAATAAGAATAAGCTGATCAAGAATTAAAAAAAAAAATTGGCTCGTGTGTAAAATGAATGAATCTGTAACAACCCTGTTTTGGTTTCCTTTTTTGTGTTATGTATACATGTTTGCGTGTCTGTGGTGAACTTTTTAAATTTTTTTTTTTTAGCGCATTTCTTTTCTCTGGAAATATTTTGTGGACACCCAAGTTTGGCTGAAAATTAGAAAATGATCAGTTGTTCCCCTATATTGCAATTATAGTGATATTGCATTTCTTAGAAGTGCAAAAGAAATTGTGAAGAAGCAAAGGGGAAAAAAATGTGTCCAGTCATTTTGCTGCTACATTTTTCTTTCTTTCTCACCTAACTTGAGCACTGTTATCTTATTGACACACTGGTTAATAGCAGTCATTTTATCATTTTTGATTAAAATTGTAACTGCTTCGGCCAACTAGAAGTTGAAATGATTCATACATTGCCAGAAGCAGCAAAATTCTATCATATTATGGGGACATCAGTCTAAATATCAATGGGATTATATATATATATATATAAATTATTCTCAATTATTGAAAGCATTAATTTACAAATTATGACTATATATGCATAAAAAGGCTTTTGTCCTGCTTGTTTCTAATACTTGTATGAATAATCGGATGTAAAAGAATTGTTACTTTGAAAACAATTTTTTGTAGGTAGATAGAGAACAAATTACAGAACGGGCTGTATTGGTATTATACCAATGGTGTTTTTACATGTTTCACTATCTCTGGTAATTAGAAATATTTTATAAATTTTAAGCAATTGACATTCCCCCTCCTCTTAATCACGCTGATCAGCTAATACCTTGATATGCAGGATAAAGAAAGAAACTTTCATTTACAAATCAGATGGTCTTCCTAATTGATCTCAGTATGCTTTTTTTTTTTCCATGATTAAAATATATTCCATCCATATTTACTCAGAAACAATACCAAGAACTGCATGATAAATGTTTTGCTGAGGGCAAGCCGACTATGCAAAGGAATGACTTGATGAGCGATAAGATCAATTTCCTGTAAGCTTTGTGTTTGATTTTAGTTTTTTGATAATCCTTCCATCTCTGTTTTCAATTTGTGTGGGTTACATTGTTATGATCTGTAGTTCTTAGGGTTTTCAGCAGTTAGTTGATACAAGTTTATAAAAAAAAAACAACAACAAAAAAACGCAGTCAAACAAAATCTGTCAGTCAGTGGGAAAATAGTGGTTTGATTGGCAGAAAAAAAATAGCTCGGAAATCTTGTTTTGAACAGCTCTGGCAGAAGACAGAATTTGCTCCTTAGAAAACTTTCAGTTACTGGATGCATTACAAAAAAAAAAAAAAAAAAAAAGAAGCGAATTTCATAGTACAGTCAATGACTGTGTTAATATTAAAATTTCTGTTGGTGGAGAAGGGAAGGGGTGGGGGAGGGGAGGGGGTGAAGGCATGCCCCTTACCCTTATTTCAGGGATTTTTCAGAAAAAAGTTGTTCGAATGCGTCTAAATGTAATACTGTGTCTGTGGTTAGTGTTGCAGCAATCTTGCTTATCTTTAGTGCAACGCAGTGACGCCTCCTTGAGCTACTGAAACTGCATTACTTTTCCATGTGTTACTGCTTGTGTTACACATAATCGAAAAGAATCTTTTGGTGTTTGTGTCTTTTAGGTTAATAGTGCATACTTTTTGTGTTAAGAGTAGTGATGTATTTGTCTTAAGTTATATTAATCCAAATACATCTCTCTGTATGTTACTGCTTTTGTTACAGCAGTAGTAGTATTTATCTATCTTTAACCAGTCGCAGTTGTTTTCTTTACTTATTCCAGGTGTCATCAGTTCAAAATCGGTTACACACCCAGTTGAATGTGTATGAGTTTTTGCACTGTTTATGTTCCGATAGTATAATTCTCTTGACTGTTTCTATGCTCCCCCCAGCCCCCTCTCATGATTTCATTATTATTCACTCCTCGCATACTGGAATTCAGTTTGTCATATTCAGATTCATGGAATACAATTGAAACTGAAATCGCATGTAAATTCGAGTATGTGTGAATTTGTTTGAGATTTGTGAATGGAATGAAGAATCTTTGTAAATAGTTTAAGAGTGTGTGTGTGGTGTGAATTTTAAGTGTATATAAATCGTATGTATGCATGCATTGTCGGTTTTTACACTAAATTGTGCTGATATTAAATTGTCTCTCCCTGTTTGTGTTTGCTTGCATATAAGAGATGTGGAGTTATCTAAACATTTCATGGTTTTTGCATCATGAAGTATCTGGATGACTGAAGTTATTTTTATGGAAATTTGACTTAAAATAATGGGAGCAGTGGTATCATTTATGTTAACATTTATGTTCATATATATGAATATTCATATAGTGATTACATACTCTGCATTCTGGTTTGGTGGTTTTCAGTTGCATGGTAATGATTTTTTATAACTTACTGGTTCATGGGGCTTTTTGATATCTATTTTTGTATGAGGTCATTTTTCACATGTTATGATAATGATGGCAGTTGAATAATCAGTTCTGGCTCAGTCTCTTGTGTTGATTGGGGTTGTCGGCTGAAGACGCCAGAAGTTTTTTTTTCCAAATACCTGTCTGTGTTGCATACCTGTTGGTATCAGTTGAGAATTGTCTAATATTGTAAATCGATATCTGGGGTTTTGTGTGTGGATGGTTGGATTTTTTTCCGTTTAGATATATAGAATGAGTTAGTTCATTCATCTTCAAAATCTGTCTTTTTTTTTTTTTTAAAGAAAAATGCATGGTGGCTCATTTTCTTTCTTTCTTTATATATATATATATTTTTTTTTTAATAGGAATAAGTCTTTGTGAATAATCATAAAAATAGTAACTCAGTGGTTCGGGGAAAAAAAATACCGGGGGAGGAACAGTTGTTAGCTGGGAAACTTTTTCTCGCAATTAAATGTCACACAAGATGTAAGCTCTTTAAGCCTTTTCAGTTTTACTGATGATCTTGACCTATTACCAGCTAATCACATCTTAAGGAGGGGGTAGTGGTATAACCAAAGAGTATCAAAATTTCAATTTGATAATGTGAAAAAGATCATTTCAAAACAAAGTTGTCTTGTTCAGTTCCCATAAAAGTTGCAAACATTCCATTCCTTTGATAACTGAAAAATAATGAGTACTTAACCAGTCTTTAAACAGAAATAATTTGTTTTTATTGTGTGCATGCACATGATTAGGTGTGCAAAGTTAGTTGGGTTTTTTTGGTTTGTTTGTTTTTTGTTTTAAGTGTGCAGGCTGTCTTTGTTCATACCATTTTGTTTGGAATGCTGTTCTCCACCGATGAACTTATGTGATATAGAATCAAATATGAATGTCACTGAATGCATTTGCCTGAAGTATACAGGGAGGGATAGAGATGCAGGCAATGATTTGAACCATTCCCACAGGACCAAGCCAGCCTGATGTGTTGTTTTTCATGTAGTTACCAACTTTCTGTGATGTTTAGGGTGTATAGTTCATATCTATCAGAACACCGGCATTATTAGACATGGGAGTGAACATTAAGATCAGAGTTGTATGGTTGTGGAGAAAGTTCATGTTCATGTCCAGTTCAATGTACATAACATTTTTTATATGCTCTCCACCAATTGTGGTGAGATGACATTTGGTTCCAGGTTTGTAGCTACATTGTGTGTGCTGTTGCCTGTATGTTGGGAAGGAGCATAGAAATGAACTATTTGCCCTCGTTATCAAATCAGAAATAAAGGCATATAGTATATATACATGCTTGTGTGGCTGTCTTATTTGAGATTATGGAATACTGAACAAACATTCAATGTGCGCATTGTTTTACTTGCATTTTAATCCCCTTTCAGAACACATGAGCACACATAAGCTAAGCATACAAAAAAACAAAAAACATTTGTCTTGGTGCACAGTCGCACTGGGTCAAACTGGTGAAAGTTAGGTTTGCTCTGTATGGCAAAATTTTGTGTCAGTACTCACTCATGGGTCTTGTTCTGGATCTGAAAGATGTAGACAAAAGCAAAGCCAACACCAAGTTCTCTTCCTGCTATCTTTTCCAATTACCACTGTCCCTTTCACCCCCACCCCTTTTCTTACACTCTGACAACCAGCAATAAGAATTAAACAGATTATTATGTTACATTTAATACAATCTCACATCCATTGCTGTAACAAAGATACAACATATTGTCATTTTGTACACCCAACTCAGATTATACTGCGTGTGACCCAGCTGGAGTGAAGAGTTTGAATGTCTCTTCATGGAATAACTATTTTTGATATTTTAGACAATCTTTCCATGGAATCTCCATTTTTGATCATTTCAGGCTTCATTAAATAAAGACCGTGTTTTCAGTTTTATGATATTAAAATGATTTGTGAGATCAACTTGAAAAAAAAAAAAAATTAGTGTACAAACTAGACAGATTAAAAAAACACAAAAACCTGTTACTACAGGCATTTCAGATAATGGGGAAGGTGACATACTGATGTAACAGGGTGCGTGTATGCGTCTCGTTCACCACACCACACCACACCAGAGTCGGGGTTCGGTTCAAGACGGACACCTTTATTCCCATGAACCATCCACAAGAAAAGGGAACAAAACAAACGAAGACAAATCCCTGCAACACACACACACAAAACCCAACCCCGTGTGTTACAGCTGCTGCACTATAAGTGCTCTTTATAAATTCTTATATTAAAATCCATACTATCACTCTTTACTCTTTCTCTCCAATCACACGTCAGCCAACATATCTCTTGGCTAAGATTAATAGTTGCAGTTACCAATCAAATTACCTATAACTTTACTAACCTAAAATAATGAGTGAATGTAGAATAATAATTGTCACAATAATAATTTAGTCTATCCTCACTTAATAGTAATACACACACTCCACTATTATCTTAGTGAAGAATTACATTTTTCATTTCAACTTAAACTCTTAGGCAAACCTAAAAAAAAAAACATTATTGACTGTAGTAGTAGCAATAATAATAATCATCACCATCCATACCCTAACCATACTGCACGAACACAGTCAGTTATATAATCACTCAAAAATAGGCAAGGCTTGTCAACCAGTTTACCACATACCAACTAAGATTTCCGCCATACCAGAAACCTAATTTATAATAGTCCAACCATACTTGCTGAGCATAGTTAATTCACAATTTTTCCTTCAAAACCCAGCAGTTATGTTTCCAATAACAACTGTAATATAAGCATACCATAAATCACTTAGTTACTGATAACTAAGTTAGGTTACAGTTATCCAACAAAATAAACAAACAAAATATCTCAAGTCATAACAGAGATGACACATACCCCACGAGTGTAGCAGAGGCACATGTGTACACCACACTGACCGCCAGTCTGACCATCCGGGTACGGGTAGTAAGTAACTTCACTACCCTCCAGCATGGAAGCAAGTCACACCGGCCAAGACCCCTTCTGCTCCCCAGACAACGCGCACTAAACTGTCCTGTGGCCTGCATCTGGTGAACTGTTTTTCATTCAAACCTAACCGTATCAGAATATGCCTAAATCCAAATAAGAATAGTGGGAGAAACCGAATGAGAATAAACAAGGGAAGCAACTAACCCTTGGATGATATTTAACCTGGTGTATTAATTAGCTCCCTTACTCATAAACTCGTACTCATAAACATAATTATCTATCTCTATAATATCCCTACCACATATACCTCCCTGTTGAGAAATGACGTCCTCGTCATTTGAACTAATTGTCTTAAAACACGAGAAAAAAATTATAGGATTTGCACATTACAACATTTTAAAAAAACAACAATCCACAATTCTGACCTCCAAAGGTTCAAAACTATACACTTGTCAAAAAATAGGGAATTACTTTCCCTCAAAACAGCCTTCGCACTTTCAAAATTAGACTTAACAACCTACCGGTTTTCAAAACATGAAACAAATCGCATAGCACTACTTAAATGTTCATGTGAGTACATCTGGCATGAAAACCCCCAAACATGCTTTGACCATCCATTCTGGTATCTTCTGCCATTTCTCCAGTGTCTGATTCATCTGTTTGAGATATTCCATCTTCTGGAACCAATCTCCTTGCACTGCTACTGCTGATGGCTCTGCTTTTCTTCCTGGTCTCTGCGGCTGTGGATCCCCAGTTGATGCTGACAGTCGCTGATCCATCACAAAGTCCCCAGAAGTCATCCAAGCAGGTAGCTTTCTTTGTCGTCCTCCGATTGACCGTACAGGTAGTCACTGAATTTGTCGGTGATGGCCCATTTTAAGCCTAGAAATTCCAGTTTGTGAGCTGGGTAGTTCCTCTCAGACTTGCTCAATCCCCTGCTTGCATAGCTCAGCACCCTCTTCTGGCCTCCCTGAGTCTGGTACAGTACCGCCCCTAGTCCACTTATACTCGCATCAGTGTGAACTTCAAAAGGCTGCTCGTAGTCTGGGAATCCCAGAACTGGTGGAGATGTCAACGCATCTTTTAGCTTCTGGAATGCAGTCTCCTCCTCTTGCCCCCATTTCCACCTTACTGGTGCCCTCCTGTCAGCCTTCCTCTTCTTCCTCTTGTTGCCTTTCAGAGGGCTTGGCATGAGGTCGGTCAGTGGCTTGGAAATCTTGGAGAAACCAGGGACAAAGCGACGATAATAGCCCGCAAAACCCAGAAATCGTCGAACATCCTCAGGGCTTTTAGGTGTTGGCCAGTTGCGGACTTTCTCACACTTCTCTGGGTCTGTCTCAATACCCTCAGCTGAAACAATGTGTCCAATGTACTTCACTTTATCCTTACAAAAGGAACATTTCTTGGCGTTCAGTTTAAGGCCATTCTCTGCAAGACGCTGCAGGACTTGCTCGACACGCTCCAAGTGCTCCTCGAAAGTGTCAGAGAAGATGATGATATCATCCAAAAAGACGAGACAGATATGCAGGTGAAGGTCTCCCAGACACTCCTCCATCAGCCTCTGGTAGGTTGCTGGTGCACTGGCCAGTCCCATGGCCATCCTGTTGTACTCAAAAAATCCGAGTGGAGCCACACTGAATGCTGTCCGCTCTTTGTGCTCCTCCACGATCTCTACCTGGTGGTACCTGCTTTTCAAATCAAGGACTGTGAAGTACTTCGCACCCGCAAGTGCGTCTAAGAGCTCCTCGACTCGGGGTAAGGCATAAGAGTCTTTTACTGTCCTGGCATTGAGCTGTCGGAAATCCACGCATTGTCGGAGTGACCCATCTTTCTTCTTCACCCAGACAACGTTTGACGACCATGGGGAGTGTGAATGACGTATGATTCCACTGTCCACCATCTGCTGGAGGTGTTCCTTTACCTGGTCGTACATGCCTGGTGGGATTCTTCTGTGTCGTTCCTTAAATGGGATGTCATTGGTGAGCTTTATCTCATGTTCCACACGTGACGTTCTCCCAATGTCTGTTGTGTCTTTGGCAAAGTTCTGGTGATGTGTCTCCAACAGTCTCCTTAGCTTGAGCGCTTGTTCATCAGACAAAGTATCGGCTATCTCAATATGAGCCATAAATGACTCTGAGTCCGTCTCATCTGCACAGTTCACTGCTGCCCGCTTTACTGGCTGAAGTTCACCAAGAATAGTGCGTGGAGGGATGACAACAGTCTGAGTGGTTGTGTTTGACACATGAACATCAATGAAGCCATTTTTCTTTCCTTGGTAGTTCACCAATGTAGGCGTGATGTCTACCAGTTCTCCTAGGTCACTGTCATTCATGGGCTGCAGTATGGCACATGTCGGCTCACAGTCCATCGGCTTGTCGACAATGCCAGTCACTATCACCGTGCTGTTGGGCCTCACTACTATGTCTTCCCTCTGAGCACTGCGTACCAACCCCAGTCGATTGTTGTTCCTCTGGAGTTCTTTGTCACGCAGGACCATGCATCTGAATGAGAGGTACCATGGTGTGTGCAGCTTCCCGAGCTGTAGAAATCGACAACCATGACGCTCACGACTCAGGTGAAGAAAGTGTGCCAAGACATTTGTGCCTATCAGGAGAGGTACTGTGTTATTGTATCGGCTGTCAGGTACTACAAGCAAAATACATTCCTGTGTGCAACCCTCTGCTACTCCCGCACCTCTTGCTGAAATCTGAGCGATAATGTAGCCTCTGTATGGAAGGAGCTCTCCATCTGCGCATTCTATATGGAGCATGTGTTGTAATGGCTGAAGGCGGAGATGAGAGAGGCGAGTTTTGTAGAAATGCTCACTGACCGTGGACACTGTTGAGCCAGTATCCAGTAGAGCTGCAGTTGTCTTTCCTTCAATTTCCACACTCACTTCATTGCTATCCCCAATCATCGTTGACTCGGTTGGGCGTTGGCGGTTGGAAGGGTCTGCTGGCTGCCCCTGCTGGCAAACCCCTGTCCATTTAAAGGATGTGATGGTAGCATCTGCACTCTACACCCCTTTTTGATGTGTCCCAGTTGGCCACAGCGATAGCACTTCACTTCACGTTGTGGCGGAGTCCCTTGACCAGTTGATCGTGACTGTCCATATATGCTTTGGTTCCTTATACTCTGATTTGGCTGCTGACGTGGGTCTGGTTGGGTATGTTTGGTTGAACTCGACTGCGCTTTCAGCTGCCTTAACTCAGCTCTCAGAGCTTGGAGTTCCGTTCCGTCCACTGACTGGACTACCTTAGCCTCTGCCTTCTTGGGGTTTGAGTCCAGTTCGAGCTCCCTGAGGATGCGTCTGAGGTCATCAAAATCTTTGATTGTGTCATACTTGTGCCCAGACCTGTCTTTCAGATCTTGCCGCAGTCCATCCCAGAACTTGGATCGTAGAGCTTCGCGTGATTCCTCCTCTGTAAGCTTGCTGGTCTTCATTGCCCGTGTCCACAGGTCCTCTATTCTACATCTCCATGCAGATACTGTTTCAGTTTTATCCTGGTGAGCTGAGTAAAAAGATGCCATCAGGGTCTCCTTGGCCTGGACTACACCATGATACTTTCAAACTTGGAAAGGAGCTCTGAAAGGCTTGCAGTGGTTCCAAGTCGCATTGCCACTCTGGCAGCCTCCCCCCGAAGCGATCGTTGGACTGTCTCTAGCACCACATGCTCTTTGTGGTCCTCGGCCTTGAGACATTCCACCTCATAATGCCACAAGTCGTAAGTTGTATCTGTTTCCTTTGCTGACACGCCACTGAAAACAGAGATGCGGGGCATCCTCTGAGGCCAAACAACTTGTGGTTCCTTCTGCTGCGCAGAGTCTTCACTAGCCGAAGAGGCCTCTGGGGTAGAATCTTCCTGGAGTGAGGCAGTGTATGCCAACATCCAGGCCTTCAGGTCTTTTGTATCCGCCTTGGGTGCTGCTCCCAAGCTCCTAAACGAGGCGATCAGTCGCTTTTCTTCTTCCGTGATATCCATGTTCTTGGATTTGAGAGTGTTAATGAACCTGGCCCCAAGGTAATGGATAGACAATTATAACTAATGTGAAATCAATAGTAATTTGTATGACACTGACAGTATGAGGAGTGCGTCAACAACAGCAGCATCCACAGTGGGCATGAGCACTTTAACTGTAAGTATGCAAGTAAAAAAATTAACACCCCAATAAATTAGGAGTCTATGGATACAAGTTGTCACACTATAGTATAATAGTTTTCAACTGCTTTTCACTATACCACAAAAAAGAATGTCAACGTGTTAAGTGAGTATCACTGCACTTTGCTTCAACCTTGTTGCAAAGTCAGAAAAAAAATAGTTACAATAGTTTCCAGTATGTAAAAAAAATTACTGGCAACATATCACCATCAGTCAGCATTTAGTAGATCATATAGATGTCTTGCAGTATCAAGTTCATCACACTACCAATACCATGAAAACATCCTGTTCACCTAGACGGCTCCCGTCAACATGAAGAGTGTCATTACACATCAGGCAGCATCAATATTGAAAGTACTGGCTTTCCACTCAATCATAAAAGAAATAATGTAGATTTCTTCTCCTGCCTTTCCACTGTATGATTATGGTATTAAAATGTCAGTTCACTACTGATCGTTTCCAGATGTCCTAGCCCTGTTCAGTTCCATTTATATGTGGGCACAGTTAATGTGACGCAGAAAGTCTCTGGGCATTTACCCTCTGGATTCAGCAATCAATAAATCAGTCCATGTTTGCATTTTAAAATAAAGTCACTTCCCTTGATGGAAGAGTTGATCACAGTGGATGATGGCTGCTGGAGCTGTGACGTCCACTGCTGAGGGCGAAGCGTAGGGGTGGCGGGCTGACTGGTAGTTGTGAGCAGGCGCGGCCTGCCCAGACCAAGGCAGACCCAGCTGAACACACGGCAGACAACCGTGTAGGGCTGGCTCTGGGGCAGTACGCTGCCTGGATGGTGACCTGGGCTGGGGTGGTGGCGTCACAGGGTGGAAGGTTCCGCAGGGCGGCAGGTGTTGTCCTTCGTGCCCCACATTGGGCGCCACTTGTAACAGGGTGCGTGTATGCGTCTCGTTCACCACACCACACCAGAGTCGGGGTTCGGTTCAAGACGGACACCTTTATTCCCATGAACCATCCACAAGAAAAGGGAACAAAACAAACGAAGACAAATCCCTGCAACACACACACACAAAACCCAACCCCGTGTGTTACAGCTGCTGCACTATAAGTGCTCTTTATAAATTCTTATATTAAAATCCATACTATCACTCTTTACTCTTTCTCTCCAATCACACGTCAGCCAACATATCTCTTGGCTAAGATTAATAGTTGCAGTTACCAATCAAATTACCTATAACTTTACTAACCTAAAATAATGAGCGAATGTAGAATAATAATTGTCACAATAATAATTTAGTCTATCCTCACTTAATACTAATACACACACTCCACTATTATCTTAGTGAAGAATTACATTTTTCATTTCAACTTAAACTCTTAGGCAAACCTCAAAAAAAACAAAACAACATTGACAGTAGTAGTAGCAATAATAATAATCATCACCATCCATACCCTAACCATACTGCACGAACACAGTTCAGTATTATATAATCACTCAAAAATAGGCAAGGCTTGTCAACCAGTTTACCACATACCAACTAAGATTTCCGCCATACCAGAAACCTAATTTATAATAGTCCAACCATACTTGCTGAGCATAGTTAATTCACTATTTTTCCTTCAAAACCCAGCAGTTATGTTTCCAATAACAACTGTAATATAAGCATACCATAAATCACTTAGTTACTGATAACTAAGTTAGGTTACAGTTATCCAACAAAATAAACAAACAAAATATCTCAAGTCATAACAGAGATGACACATACCCCACGAGTGTAGCAGAGGCACATGTGTACACCACACTGACCGCCAGTCTGACCATCCGGGTACGGGTAGTAACTTCACTACCCTCCAGCATGGAAGCAAGTCACACCGGCCAAGACCCCTTCTGCTCCCCAGACAACTCGCACTAAACTGTCCTGTGGCCTGCATCTAGTGAACTGTTTTTCATTCAAACCTAACCGTATCAGAATATGCCTAAATCCAAATAAGAATAGTGGGAGAAACCGAATGAGAATAAACAAGGGAAGCAACTAACCCTTGGATGATATTTAACCTGGTGTATTAATTAGCTCCCTTACTCATAAACTCGTACTCATAAACATAATTATCTATCTCTTTTATATCCCTACCACACTGACAATGGCATTCCTTTGACATTCATGATCAAAGTTACGGATATGGGTGTTTTTATCAGTACAAGCTATGGCCCCTCATGAAGGGGTGGTGTAAGCAAACATTACAGAGGCATAAATAACTTCAAGATTTCTCTTTTCGTCATGAAGCATACAATCATTCAACTGCATAATTTTGAAAGCTTTTTGTATGTATAGGGTATAAAAAATGTTTATGTCAGTAAACTGCTTTATTGATAACAGATTCCTTTGGGGATGACATTAACAATCTGAACATGGAGGGTTGCCTATAATAGTTTGGATGAATTGAACATATTTGTAAAGTCATATAACACAGGACAGCAAAATACAAAATGGACTTCATTCTTTTTCTCATCTTTACAAGCAGGACAAAAGCCATTATGTTGCGCATTGCGAAAACAATGCACAACGTAATTCACATGTGTCAATAATTCCCATTTTGTATATTTTTTCCTTTTTTATTTCAGAGATTCGTTTCAATTCATCCACACGCACACTCATCCATCCATCTATCCATCTATATATATATAATCC
This sequence comes from Babylonia areolata, assembly GCF_041734735.1. Lineage (NCBI taxonomy): Eukaryota > Metazoa > Mollusca > Gastropoda > Neogastropoda > Buccinidae > Babylonia > Babylonia areolata. Next base: position 22,548,317 of record NC_134897.1, on the reverse strand, counting down.
GGTGCGGGGCCCCTACGGTGGTTGGATGGCAAACTTTGCCACTTTCCGGCAGCTCCTGCAGCCGTGTTGGCACCAAAACGTAACAGCCTTGCTGTTCCTTTGGATCTGTCAGTGAGGTGGAGAGGGGAGACAAGCTGCATGGACAACAGCCTGTCTTCCATAATACATTGCCCAGGCTTATATCCATCCATCCATCCACAAACACTAGCGTTGGAACAACACCTGAAGCAACAGTTACCGGTTATAAGTTAGCGCTCAATTGGCGTAGAGCCGACACCAGGGGTTGCTTCTGACGTGGGAGGGACCCTCGCGTCCCACTGGACAGCTACCGCCCGCCCAAGCTGGGCAGCCCCCAGCCAATTAGTTGCTGTCCTGCCACGACCTGCCTTCTTCAATGGGTGTGTGAAGATTAGGAGAATATCCGACAAGCAGGTCGTAAATTTCCGCACCAGGCAAAAAGAAAACTTCAAGAAACGGATCAACAATGAAACTGGCCTGTTGGAACGTCCGGACAATGATACCTGGGCTCTCCCAAGATCTGCAAAACATCAGTGACGCCAGAAAGACGGCCGTCATAAACAGTGAGCTGGAGACAAAATGTGGACAAACTTCAGCTGCTGCAGCAGAAAAGCGAGCTCGCAGAAAAGGGACGGCATCTAACAGACCAGCATCAGCTTACACATGTGACCGCTGCGACATGTACGGTCTCTCTCGCACCGGTCTCTACAGTCGCAGGCGACGCTGCTTGGTCCAAGCAGACAGCCCAATTAGACATTAGGTCGGATATACTCTATCCATGGTCAGCCATGACAGAAGGAGGCCTACTATATATATATATATATATATATATATATATATATATATATATATATATATAATGTCGAACGGACCAGCGTGGCAGCTAATAAAGGAAATGACAGAAAAAACCAGGAATAAAGAAAGCGATGGTAAATAAAGAGGAAATTTCCAGCACAGAATTATTGATGATACTGCAGCCTTCGGCATCACCACGGGGAGAAGGGGGGTGGGGGGTGGGTGCTAATCACACACACACAAACAAAAAACAACAAAACCAAAAAATCCCAGTCACAATCATGGTATCCTATGGCTCTCGGGGCTGATGAAAGGGAAGACAAGATGAGGTGGAAATCCGAAGGGGCATGGTTGGCTGAGAGAATGGGAAAGGAAACAGCAGAACAAAGAGAATGGGAAGAGACATGTGAACAAAGAGAATGGGAAGAGACACATGAGAACAAAGAGAAATAGGAAGAGACACATGAGAACAAAGAGAATGGGAAACGAAAAAGAACAAAGAAAATGGGAAGAGACACAAAAGGGATGGGGAAATCAAGCACAACAGAACAAAGGTAACGGAAACATGTGATCGAAAGCTGGGAGATGGAAACATGGAAGAAATGGCGATATGACTGTGGCGATGCATTGACAGTGAATGGTATCATGGAAACAATGGCGATATGTAGCGTTACATGACTGAACGGTAACATGGACATGATGGCGATATGCGGCCATGTATTAACAGTGAACTGGTAACATGGATGCGATGAATAATAAGAGAACTTGCAAACCGCAAAGGAAAAACGGCGATGATAAACCAGGCAAAATGCAGAGAAAAAAAAAGTAACAGCAAAGGATGGGAACAAAATCAGGGATGGTGTCACAACCCATAAGGATCAAGACACAGTAAGCCCTAATAACAGCAGCACAGATCTACGCAAAAGAAAAAAAATGTCAGTTCACTTGAACCTAAATCACGTTCATCTCTTGAAGGACAGCATCGCTGAACTGGCTTTAGTCGTACGCCCGCGGAAACGGAGAGGGTGGAAACGGGAGGAGGGACTGTGGGCGAGGGCGTTGGAAAATATGGGGGTCGGGGAAAGGAGTGGGAGTGAGGGAGTTTGGAACAGACAGGGATGAAGTGGAATGACGAAAAAGTGAATCCTGGAGTCCCGTTGGGGTGGCAGTCAGGGAGAACCAACAGGAAGAATCACAGGGAACAAATCTAACTACTCCCATATCTCTGTAGATTACGCTCTAACATTATGAAAGAGTACCCCCTCCCCCCCTTCCTGGAATGATACGGAATGCACTAAGGAAATAATTGGTTATCTTATAATATACAGTCAATTTCACACAATGCTACGAACGCCAAAAGTACATGAAATATTTATGATTTATCCAGTAATGAAGGAGTTAAACTCGCATGAAATCCAAAAGAGACATTTACCCTAAATGACAAAAATGTTATCTATCCTTGTGGTTTCAAACTACCGAAACAAAACTCAATGAGCCAACATTGCAATCTACCAATCACATTTCAAATACCACACAAACGTTTTGGAAATCTTAGGCTGCAGTTGGACACAGTTCACAAAGGAAATGAACTGGAAACAACTCGAGCTGAATACATAGCAAAACAACCCTAAACACAACCTTATCAATTATCCCAAAATATTTAGAAATAAAAGAATACTGGATTTAAAAGATTTCCGTTAAAACAATCCCAAAAATACAACCAAATGTTACGACACTAACACCACGAGGACAAACTAACTACACAACTCCCCCCTCACCTGTCACCAGGCAGGAATCAGGCTCACCACTGGCCCACTGAGGAGAGAACACAAAACATAGATCCACACAGAGGCAGAAGGGGGTCACACCAGAACCGAGCCCCACGACTGTCCAAGAGGGCACCCAACAGCTCACTTGCTGGAATGGCGACCCTTCTCCTTCCAAAGCTCGGCACCAAAGGCAAAGCAAAATTCTTCCTTCACAACGACGTTAACTCCGAACTCATCTCAAGAGTTCAGAACGAGAAGGACTAAGGACATGTCAGACACACATCACAACAGATTCACGTGCATCAGTTCGGAACAGAACTGAGCACACAAGAGAACGATAGAGCAAAAGGGGGAGAGAGGGGAAAGGAGAGGAGGGGAAGAGAGGGGGGAAAGGGAGAGGAGGGGAAGGGAGACGAACACACGAACACACGCACAAATGAATACTACGAGCCGTGACAGATGGATAAGAATAACATTTCGGAAACGGTAACCTCAGGCAAAATGCAGAGGAAAAAAATGAAACAGCAAAGGATGGGAACAAAATCAGGGATGGATAAGAATAACATTTCGGAAACGGTAACTTCAGAATTCGAAACGGGTATAAATTATGTAGGGATCAGAAGTGGCGCGCCCAGTCCCCTTTTTAGTCAGAAATGTGGGGGGACGGGGTGGGGGAGGGACGTTAAGCGGGATACTGACAGAATCAAGGGAACATGTGGATCTGTGGATGGACTGGGATTCTTATGTAAGAGGGAGCCGTCAGTGAAAGTAGTGGAATGCGTGGAAAAAAAATGTATAGAGCTGGAACAGATACATCTGAATGTGGAAAACCAGAGGGTGAAATTGAGTTCAATGGCAGTAGAAGAAAACTGGAAAGAATGTGAGTGGAGAATAGAGGAGGCATGAGGTTTATGACGTAAAGGCTGGTAATGGTAGACGGAAGGGAAAGTTGGTGTCGGGAGGTCGAGACAGGAATAAGGAATAGATGGAGACCATTAAGTTGTTGGAGGGTGATGGAGGAACTGAACTGGAATGGCAAATGAAAGAAAGTGCGGAACTTAGGAGAAAAAGAGAATGAAACTGGGGTGATGGCTTTGTAAAAAGCGAATAAATAACCGAAGATGAACGATTCCATATAGTAGTACATAAAAATAGTAGGAAAAAAATCTTCAGTTATACCAATAATGGGATTAAAGTCTCCCAAATTAAGTCGTGTTTCCGTATCATTAACAGTTTAGTTCGTTGAGGCTATTTCCGGGATTCAGAAAAACCATATTACCGCATCCCATTTGCAGAAGCGTATAAGATGCTTTGTAAGAATACGGCGTGACCTGGTTCTTCTTGTTCGCTATAAAAAGGAAAGAAATATAAATTCTGGTCAGAACACATGCAGTGACAACGACGTGTTTACTGCATGTGAATTACTAGAGTGGATATTCAATTAACTAAAATGAACATAAAAGAGACATTATTTGACTGTGTTGTACTTTCCCAGCGAGTGTAACTAAACTTGTAAATCTATCTTGATCCAGAGAAAACCGCTAAATATTGCAGTGTGATTGGGGCTTACTGCGGACTTCAAAGAATTCTTTAATGCCCGAGATACACCAAAATAACATGATTTAAACAGCGTTATCACTTCGAATACCACAATAAATTTATCCCGCTTAAGATAATTTCTACCCACCCGAACATGTCGGGTTCGAATCTGCGCTCAGAAAGGGTTAAAAAAAATTACCCGAAGCTTTTCAATATTTAACAAGTGCAGAACATATTTTAACGATTTTTTAACTGAATCACAAGTAAGTCTTGACTGAAGGCCTTGCCTGTTGTGCAAATGACTCCGTGTTTGTAAAGCGCTTTGAGCTCAGTGTCAGACTGCATAAATATCCATATGTGACAGTGTGTATAGCATGTGTATATATCTGAACGCTAAAAACTGCATGTGCCAATGTTGATACTGTGTGTGTGTGTGTGTGTGTGTGCTGGTGAATGACTGAACAGGAAGGTGCGTTATGTGGAAGGACAATAGCACGTGCATGATCACTCACTTGTGATGAGATGTGTTTGTAACATGAGTATTTGGGAAACTGATGTTATGAATGCAGTCTCAGTGATCGTTGGATCAGATCTGGCCATGCAGTTCTGAACAATAAAGAGAGAAAACTGATGTTATGAATGCAGTCTCAGTGATCGTTGGATCAGATCTGGCCATGCAGTTCTGAACAGTAAAGAGAGAAAGAAGTGCGCATGCATTCCTGCATCTTTTAATCTGAATGCAGGAGAAAAAAAAGGCAAAAGAACCTGAGGAACACACCACCAGCACCCCCACATATGTCAGTCAGTTATCTACACACGCCATCCGTACAACAGTAAGGACAGACACATACTTTTTGATTGTCATTATCTTCTTTTCTTTTCCAGGCAGTACTTTTCGTGACAACAGCCCTGAGACGTCTTTATACACGTTTCATCCGAAAAAGCCTCAGCACAGTAAGCCTTCCCTTGCATTGAGCTGACAAATACGGGTTTTTATCATTGTAACATCGTGTCCGTCAAACGGATAAACAAACAAACACACAAAGGAACAAAATATGCAGCTACAGCTTAAAATCGAAATTGCATAGCGCATTTAAGACAATTCTGGTTGATAGCATGCTAATATATATATATATATATATATATATATATATATATATATATATATATATATTCTCTCTCTCTCTGTATATATACAAAAGGTATTTTTCTGTGACAATGACTGAAAGGCTGTAAATAAAAGTCCATAAATGTTGAATTAATATGCAAAAGACGACTTTAATCAAGTGGACACACATTCATCATGCATCAACAACATTATCAAGGGGGGCAGAGAGAGAGAGGAAGGGAGAAACAAAAACAGAGAGAGAGAGAGAGAGACAGGCAGAAAGACAGAGACAGACAGAGAGAGGGAGATAGTATACTGTTGAAATAGCACACTGGAGCGAACAATAAAAAAAAGACAACAGAACAACAAAATGAATTTTGATAAGAATTTGAAAAAAACAAAGACTCTTGAGAATCAGACAAAAAAGAATTCATGAGACACTGTTTAAAAACAGGACTCTGGAGCAAAAACAAAACAATACAAAACAACAACAACAACAACAAAACAAAACAAAAAACAACAACAACAACAAAAAATCACACACACACAAACAACAAAAAGAAAAAAAAAACAAACAAACCCCCCCCCAAAAAAAACAACAACAATAACAACAACAACAACAAAAACCCACGAAAACGCATATCAGCAACGGTATGATCGGGAACAGATGTGATCTTATAATAGATACTCCGATTAATAACTAATCCTTTCTAGTGTGGGTATT
>NC_134897.1:22529864-22537364 GCF_041734735.1 Babylonia areolata | reverse complement strand
CACCCCTCCACCATCACCACCCTACCACCCGAACTCCCGAAACGAAATCCCGAGCATCTCCTTCCTCACCCGGGTTGTCAGGGTCCACCACCTCCCCCTCCGCAGCACGCATCCGACGGACGGCCTCAATGAGGGCAGGCAGCCTGGGGGCAGGGGATGAAAGTGGTGGCCACCCCCTCCTCCTGGAAGGCCCTCAGTATGAAGCCGATGAGGTCCTTGGGTAGCCCGTCATGTGTGTCGGCCAGCACCCGCGTGGACCCCGTTAGGATGGTGTTGCCCACGTAGCCCCCCATCCACCCTAGCGGGGCCATGCTGAACTCCACCTGTACACAGTTTCAGTTTCAGCTTCTCGAGGAGGCGTCACTGCGTTCGGACAAATCCGTATACGCAACACCAAATCTGCTAGGCAGATGCCTGACAGCAGCATAACCCAACGCGCTTGTCAGGCACTGAGTGCATGTTTATATATTTGTGTACCTATCACAGTGGATTTCTTTTTACATTATTTTGCCCGAGGACAACACTCTCATTGCCATGGGTTCTTTTTTAGTTCGCCAAGTGCGTGCTACACACGGGACCTCGTCTCATCCGAATGACTGGACGCTCAGTTTGATTTTCCAGTCAAACTTGGGAGAAAGGGCGAGAGCGGGATTCAAGCCCCCACCTCCCACGGACACTCAGTACTGGCAATGAGCGTCTTAACCATTCTGCCACCTTCACTCCCTACACAGAGAGAAGAGAAAGGTCTCGTTCAGTTCCATCAAATTCTCGTCTTGAATTTCACCCACAAAGGAGAATAAAAATCCATTCAATTTCTCCACCCGCAAGGGAGAACGAAATCGCAAGAGATTTTTGGTGTTTAATTCAACCTGAAAAGGGGAAACAAAGAAAATCCATTCAGTTTTGTTCCTGAATTCCATCCACAGAAAGGTCCTGTTCAATTCCATTTAAATTCTGGTCTTGAATTTCCACGTACAAAGGAGATTAAACAAACAAAACAACAACAACAAAAACAAAACAAAAAAAACCACATCCGTTCAGGCTTTCGCTGCTGTTGAATTCCACCTGCAGAAATGTTCCGTTCAGTGCCGTTTAAATTCTGGTCTTGAATTTCCATGTACAAAGGAGGTAGGGTAAAAATCTGTCTAGTTTTTTTTTTTTTTTTTTTAGCTGTTAATATTTCCCCTCCAGAGGAGAACAAAACTGCATTAGATTTAAATCATTTTAGTGTTGAATTCAACCTGAAAGGGGGAACAAATTTCCATTCACTTTTGCTCCTGAATTCAATCTGCAAAGGAGAAAAAAATTCAATGGAATTCCATTAAAATTAGAGTTGAATTTCATCTACAGAAAACATTTCCAATCAGTTTTGTTGCTGAATTCTATATGAGTAAATTCCATTCGATTCCATTCACTGTTTTCCTGCTTAAGTCCACCAACAGACAAAACAGATTCCACATGCAGAAGAAAGAAAATTCATTACATTCCAATGAAAATCTGGTGCTGAATTTCTTACCTGTTTTTCAATCACACCGTCGAAGACATGATTTAAGGTCAGAACAGAAGAAAAGAAGAGGAAGAAAGAAGAAGAAGAAGAAGGCTACCAACAACAAGAGCAAATGCTGACCAGCATTCCGTCTTACCCCACACACACTACATCTCCCCTTAACCCCCCCCCCCCCACTACACATTTCCCGAAACTGTAACTCTTCCCCCGTCATGCCGTCATAGACAGGGTTGATCCTCAGCACGGCATAAAGTAAAAGAAGAAGAAGAAGAACAACAACAACAAGAACAAAAAGGAGAAGGAGGACGAGGAGGAAAAGAAGAAGAAGAAGGAGGAGGAGGAGGAAGAGAAGAAGAAGGAGGAGGAGGAGAAAGAAGGAAAAGAAGAAGAAGAAAGAGGAGGAGGAGGAGGAGGGGAAGAAGAAGAAGAAGAAGAAGAAGAAGAACTGAAGAATACCTGGCCTCCTCCCACATACCCCAACCCCATCTCTACATCCACCTCCCATCCCCACCCCCATCCCCCAAAACTGTACCTGTTTGCCCGTCAGCCCTTCATAGACAGGGTTGACCCTCAGCACGGCGTGGACCAGTCCCCGGTGGGTGTGAGCCACCAGCTTGGAGAAGCCCGAGCTGCCCGAGGTGGTGAACACGCTGCACACGTCCTCCTCCGCCACCACGTCCCCCTCCTCCTCTTCTTCCTCAGCCTCCAGCATGCTGAGGAAGTCCTCAGCACTTCCAGGCGGACCCCTCCGCACGAGGAGCACCTTCTTCAAGTCGGGCAGCTCCTCTGAGGACACCACGTCGAGGACGACCGCCACCTCGCTTTCATCCGAAGCCGAGGACACCCCCCTGGTGGTGGTAGGGGCGGTAGTGACGTGCTTCCGCAGCGTGAGCCAAGGACTGTGCTCAACTCCCGGGGCCACCAGAACGGCACGGGCTCTGGAGTTGCGGAGGGTGGCCAGGAGGTCCGAACCGTCGGCCAGCAGGCACTGGGCGTTGACCGTGGCGGCCCCTGTGAGGAGGACCCCGGCCTCCGCCACGACCCGCTCTGGGCAGTTGGGCAAGGCGTTGGCCACCAGGTCCCCCCTCCCGCGCTCCACCAGGCCGGATCTCCTCAGGACGGAGGCGCAGCGGCGGCCCAGGCGGTAGACGTCCCGGAAGGTCTGCACGTGCCGCCGGTCTCCCGTGGGGTCCCTGAAGATGAAGGCCGCGCCGGAGGGCTGGAGCCGGGCTCGATGCTTGAGGGCGTCCACCACTGTGTGGATGGTGTCTGACATAGTGCTGGTGGTGGTGGTGCTGCTGGGTGGTGGTGGGTGGTGGTGGTGGTGGTGTCTTGCTGTCCACCGGTGGGTTGTTGATGCTAGATGACCCACCGCAAGTTCTGGAAAAAAAAGAAGAAAAAAATCCCCAACTGACCGAATCAGAATGAAGTTTAAGTGAATGAAATTTGATCCAATCAAAATAAATTGAACCAAACCAAACGGGGGAAAAAAAAATCGAAGTCACATTCAAAAATGATTTATACTGAACCACTACATGTGCGTGGTTTGTGTGTGGGGTGGGTGGGGGGTAGGATGGGCGTATGAATGTATGTATGTATGTGTGTGTGTGTGTGTGTGTGTGTGTGTGTGTGTGTGTGTGTGTGTGTGTGTGTGTTTGCACGCACGTGCGTGTCCACGCGTGTATATTATGTTAGTCCCTACGTAACCAATGTCAGGCAGACTTCTTATTCCGTCCACCTTTCCCCATTGTTATTAAAACATTTAATATCAGTGCCACCAGTCAGACACACACACACACACACACACACACACACACACACACAAACACACACACAGAGAGAGAGAGAGAGAGAGAGAGAGAGAGAGAGAGGGGCATGCAGACAGACACACACGCTTGTTCGTGTTTTGCGATTACAATTGTTATCTATCCAGACGCGCGTTTTGTGAAAAAAAAAAAAAAAAAAAAAAAAAAAAAAAATCACGCACTTGTCCTGTCACGACGAAATCGGATAACTGCAGAGCATGTTTGTTCATGTATATTAAGTTTCCACTGACTCAGTGACATATCCACTTGGCTGACTTTTGCAAAAGAGGTCGAAGCTTTCAAAGCAGGGCGGAGAAGAAGCGGAAGAGGGTGGGTGGGGTGGGCGAAGTCTTGAGACGAGTGTTTGGAAATTGGCGGATAGCAGTGGAGAGCGGATTTGGGTTTGGCGAGGGGTGAGGGGGGAAGGAGGAGGTAGAATTGAAAAGAGTGTGCTAAAAACAATAACGACGACGACAACGATAACAACATCATAATCATCATCAACAACAACAACAAAACGTACAGGAAAATCGAGAACATTATTGTCGAACAGATACAGATACAGAAGTTGGGACTATAATAAGCCTCACGGCTTTTCCACGTCCCTACTTGAAATATGTATTTTGAGGTTTGCATTTGCATGCTAATTTGCCTCTCAGTTAATTGATTGCCTTAGACAAAGCCCCGTCTTTGGGTAGCCAGTGTTACTCGGATATTTCGCTGGATGAATTGTTCTCGATGGACATAATACAACTCAGTGTCTCCTTTGTTTATGTTTAAACAACTCTCGAAATATATGTAAATAACGCATGATTTGTATATCAGGAATTTGTTTACAACACACACACACACACACACACACAAACACACACATACACACACACACACATACACAAAGAACACATACACACACACAAACAACAACAACCCACGACGTTACCTCTGTTATTTGTAGGATATTATCATGATGATCCAGACATGAATCACATGGACACATGCACAGTGAGGCTAAATAACACTTATACATATCCAGTATGATATAATATACACCTGCATTTACTTTTTTTTCATTCCAAAATGCTCCTGGTAATTCATGTAAATGAAAATGACTGATATATAATGGTGATGTCTATGCTTTGGTGGTATACTTTGCGCTATATTGTAGTATAAAAATAGGAGGGGGGGGGAGGGAGATTTTTAACTTCCAGGTTCCGCCATACAGAACTAAAACCCTGTTTTCACACAACGTTTTGCTGACTAAAGTACCCCCACACACCCCCTTTTTTTTCTTTTTTTTTGCCCATTATCTCATTGACCGAACTGATATAACTGATATACATCATGCAAGATTCGCGCGAGGTAGATATAAAGTGGACCGCTTGATACAAAGCAAAACAAAGCCCGCCCGTATTAAGTTCACACAGCTTTGGGGTTTCTTTCCACCTGGTTGCATGCTGGTCAGTGACCCAGTGACCCATTTCCCTGCACGTTATCTCGCTGACCTGACTCATACAATACATAACATTATCGTAAGCTCCGTCACAATGTCTACACTACACTGCTTTCGATCTGCATCAGCTCAAACCAGCAGCAGCGACTGCATTGAAAAGGCCTAACTTAGAGCTTCATGACAGGATATCGATTTGTCGACTGGCATATAACATCATTTGGCGTTTCTAATGAATCACCAGGAAATTAATGAAACACACTCGTGACACACGTCGGCTTTATCGCAGTGGGACACAGACTGCATTACGAAGAAAAAGCAGAGGAGAAGGGGAGAACGAAAAGAATTAGGAAAAGAACAGAAGAAGAGAAAGAACAAGAAAAAGAAGAAGAGGAAGAACAGGAAGAAAGAAAAAAAGAGGAGATGAAGAAGAAGCAGAGAGAGACAGACAGACAGAGAGAGAGAGAGAGAGAGAGAGAGAGAGAGAGAGAGAGAGAATCAGACAGACACAGATATAAAGATAAAAAATAACCCACTGCCTCTCTCTCTCTCTCTTAACCCCCCTCCCCCGCCCCCCTCCCCGCCCCCGTCCCACACACAGACACACATGCGCGCGCGCCCTCTTCCACATTCTCCTTCTCCCTAAACAACACAATCAACGCCACCAACGCCACCACCTCAACTCACAAGGATATAGCATCAACCAACAACAGCAACAGCAACAGCAGCAGCGGTCATCAAACACCCTTCCCACCAAAACAACTTTACAACCACCACCACTGCCCCATTACCACCACCACCACCACCACTGACCCATTACCACCACCACCACCACCGCCACTTACCACCACCACCACCACCACCAATATCAACCGCAGCAGCAGCAGCAACAACAACACCAACGCCAACGTACCAGCTCTGAGGAACCTCACAACCAACTGACCGACCAATCTATCTCAACTCGCTTCAAGCAAAGTATCATAGTATCATACATCTCTTGACGTCAACCCAAACTGAGAGACGCGCGCACAGCGAGGAGAACTGTTGGTGTAGCAGCAGCCTAGTGCTACCCCCGTTAGTTTTTTTGTGTTTTTTTTTCCCGGGGTCAAATCTGGCGTGCTCCAGATTAACTTTGGATTATAGTTAGACTGGCCTGGAATGACCCCCCCCCCCCCCAGCCCTGCCCCTCCCCCCAGTGTAGAACTTCAACTAATCAAGACTGATCCCCCACCCCTCACCCCCAGTCACGCACCTTGAATTTACCCCCCCCCCCACCTCCCTCGTAATGGCTATGGGGGGTATTCAGTCCAGGCTGGCGTGAACTCACCTCCAACCCCCCCCCCCCCCTCACCCCCAGGGGTGTGAATTCAACCCAGTGTGAAGTAGGGCACTCCACTTTTGCTTCTGTTAAAAGTCGTAATGATGAAGAGGAGGGGGCGGGGTGAGAGGGTGGGGGGTGGGGGGGCTTCAGTAAAGTGTGGAGTGATGGCCCAGAGGTAACGCGTCCGCCTAGGAAGCAAGAGAATCTGAGCACGCTGGTTCGAATCACAGCTCAGCCGCCGATATTTTCTCCTCCACTACACCATAAGCGGTGGTCTGGACGGTAGTCATTCGGCTGTGACGATAAATCGAGGTTCCGTGTGCAGCATGCACTTTGCGCACGTAACAGAACCCACGGCAACAAAAGAGTTGTTCCTGGCAAAATTCTGTAGAAAAATCCACTTCGATAGGAAAAACAAATAAAACTGCACGCAGGGAAAAATACAAAAAAAAAAGAAAAAAGAAAAAAAAAAGAAAAAAGAAAAAAAAAGATGGGTGGCGCTGTAGTGTAGCGACGCGCTCTCCCTGGGGACAGCAGCCCGAATTTCACACAGAGAAATCTGTTGTGATGAAAAGAAATACAAATAAAGGCTGGCCCAGGTCGACCTCCACCCTCCCTTCTTCCTTCTCCGATGGCTTTATCAAACTCGTGGAAAGAGGTTAGTTTCCAACTAAGCAGAAACGATCTCGACTAGCAAGTTTTCAGTTTCGGTTTCAATTTCTCCCAAGAGGTGCCACTGAGTTTGGACAAATCCATACATGCTGCACCACATCTGCAAGGCAGATGCCTGACCAGTAAGCATAACCCAACGCGCTTCGTTAGGCCTTCAGTGCCAGTGCTGACATATCAGTATTTTTTTGTGTACCCGTATCAGAGTGGATTTTCTTTTGTTCTACAGAATTTTGCTAGAGATCGTTACTCTCATTGCCATGGGTTCTTTTTCAGTGCGCCAAGTGCGTCAAGTGCGTCAGTGCTGCCCACGGAACCTCGGTTTATCGTCTCATGATTAGAGACACTCAGTTTTGATTTTCCAGTCAAGCTTGGGAGGAAGGGCGATGACAGCGGGATTTGAACCCACACCCTCTGTATTTTGCAGATGAGCGTCTTAACCATTCTGCCACCGTCATCCTTAAAGTCGCTACAAAATGAGCAAGGTTAGAATGACCCGGGGGCAAAACACAGCTGGGGAGGGGGGTAGTAGTTTGAGGTTGTTACACTGATAGTTGGTGGTACAGCGTGCGGTGCGCAGCGCAGTGAGTGCACAGAGATTGGTATGAAGAGTTCGTGCTCAATCAGACTCGCCGTGTTGTAGGCATGGTACACACACACACACACACACACACATCCATGTAGATAATTATAATCATGTCCATTTATCTTTCGTCGCTTGAGCCTGTCACCGGGATGTGGGAAAAGGGAT
>NC_134897.1:22474864-22519864 GCF_041734735.1 Babylonia areolata | reverse complement strand
ATTATACCAGGAAAACGGCAAAGCTTTAAACCATAGTGTAATTAATGTTCAACAACCAGGAACTATCAATCAGTCAAATACATACAGTAATTCAGTAAGATTAAGGCAGATTCATACATTATCAAACAGGATAAAACTGAACGCTTTCATAACTAAGTTCAGCAAAGATGTCAGATGAATATGTGGAGAACATATTTCTAGCAACCATGTAATATTCGAATGTCAGAATCTAAAATGTTCTTTGCCAGACTTCACCAAAAGTTCTTTTGAATGTGTTATTAACAATTCCAATATATTGTTTGTTATTGCAGAAGGTTTGCTGCGTAGTCCTTTTGGACATTTGTTATAGTTGTTTGATGTTGGCATTTATAACTTTTCCATTCTCCCTAGCGTTGTTTCTCCCTATTCACCCTCCACATATACACACAGTTTTACCTCTCCCCCTCCCACAACCCCTACCCTCACGTTTTTTTTTTTGTTTTTGTTTTTTTCGTCTAATATCACCTCAAGTGGAAAGACGTTAAACTGAAGACAACAACAAGACACACCAACAACAACAGAGCCGATAAGAAATTGTGGATTGTCGATAATCAGCGCCAGAAAAAATACATATGTGTGTGTGTGTGTGTGTGTGTGTGTGTGTGTGTGTGTGCGCGCGCGTGTGTGTGTGTGTTGGTGCTCAGGTACGTTTTTGTGTATTTGATTGTGCTTTCATATCTGTGAAACTGCATGTTTGTTGCATATCTGTTATACATGTGTGTGTGTGTGTGTGTGTGTGTGTGTGTGTGTGTGTGTGAACGTGTGTCTGCATGTTTTACATTTATTTGCTTATTTATCATCATTGTTGTCTTTTGTTGTTGTTGTTATTGTGTGTGTGTATGTGTGTGTGTGTGTGTGTGTGTGTGCGCGCGCTTAGAGTTGACTTCATCAAGATTTTGCGCCTTATAAATATTATTGTTAGTAGTAGTAGTTGTAGTCGTAGTATTTGTATGTATTTATCTATTATTTATTTTTTAATTTTATTTATTTCTTTATTATTATTATTATTATTTTTTAATTGTTATTTTATTTTATTTTATCTTATTTTATTATTATCATTATTTTTCTCAAGGCCTGACTAAGCGCGTTGGGTTACGCTGCTGGTCAGGCATCTGCTTGGCAGATGTGGTGTAGCGTATATAATATATGGGTTTGACCGAACGCAGTGACGCCTCTTTGAGCTACTGATACTGATACTGATACTGACCTTCTTTGTCACCTCTGTACCGTCTGTGAACAAAATTAATGTGGTCTTTTCTTCGACGGCAGATTCTCAGGTTACTGTAACAAGTAACTTCAAACCTGAGCGGGTTTGGTTTCTTTTGGACATAGTTATTATAGTCACTCGCGGTCAAGGTCATTACAAGACAGTGTCACTCCGGTATTTAATTTTTTTTTTTTTATCGGGGTGTGGTTGGTGGCGGTGGGGGTGGGGTTTAATAAATTTATATTTCATTTTTTGTTACACAAAAAAACAAAAGGCATTTTACCCCCCACCCCACCCCACCCCTACACCCCACCAGGGTGGGTGGGGACAAAACACACACATGTTCATCTGGAAAAAAAAAGAAAGAAAAAAAAAGAAAAAGAAAAAAAGAGGAGATTTGTATGGAAAATAATTATATTGAACTGTAAATAAATTCATCGACTTTGATAGAACACGACATGCATGCACGCTCCAATGATGTAACATATGATCACTTTACATACAACACACACACACACACACACACACACACACACACACACACACATCTCTCTCTCTCTCTCTCTCTATATATATATATATATATATATATATATATATGTGTGTGTGTGTGTGTGTGTGTGTGTGTGTGTGTAACATACTTACATACCTATATCCACCAGTTCAGAACTATATCCTTCCGAACATACCCCTTACTTACGTACATACACACACGTGTAGGATTAAGTTAGAGAAAAGAGAAACGCATGTTCCCCCCCTTTGCCCCCCCCCCCCCCCCCCAACAAACCTCCCCACTCTCCCCCAAACGCCACTCAATTTGACGCCCGTGTAATGACCGCACATGTACGACTCAAACTTCCCTCACCATGAGAATTGTACTTGTTTTCATAGATGTGATACCGCGCTCAACACGTACACACCCATTTAGCCACACTTCTCGACTTCAGTGGTATCGATATCGACAGTCTCCGAGTGTGCTGGGCCTTACAAATAGACCACACACACACACGCACGCACTCATGCACGCGCGCAAGCGCCCCCCCCCCCACACACACACACCTCGCAAAGACACACAGAGAGAGAGACAGAGAGAGGGAGAGAGAGCAAGAGAGAGAGACAGAGAAGAGAAACAGAGAGGCAGAGAGATAGACAGAGAGAGAGACAGACAGACAGGGAGAGAGAGAGACAGAGAGAAATAGAGACAGAGAAAGACAGAGAGAGAGATAGAGACAGAGACACAGAGAGAGAGAGAGACAGAGAGAGAGAGAGAGAGAGAGAGAGAGAGAGAGAGACAGACAGACAGACAGACAGACAGAGACAGAGAGAGACTCACACACACAGAGACACAGAGAGAGACAAACAGACAGACAGACAGAGAGAGAGAGAGAAACAGAGAAAGAGAGACAGAGAGAGACAGAGAAAGAGAGACACAGAGACACAGAGAGAGAGAGAGAGAGAGACAGAGAGAGCCCACCGTCCCCCCCACTCACCCATCCACAGAAAAACAAAGAAACCTGTAGACACTCAGACCAACACACACACACACACACACACACACACACACGTGACTGTTACACACACACACACACACACACACACACTCAGACCAACACAAACACACACACACGTGACTGTTACACACACACACACACACACACACACACACACACACACGTGGCACACATGCACGCACGTCCCATCGAAGCCAGGTGACCTTGTCAAAATAGAGCAAAGATACAGAACATAATTGACAAGCACAATGCTGTACACGGCTTATACAGAAGATCAGATGGGAGAACTGATTTGGTGGCATTCTGTTTGCCGAGTTGAGTCGACACGGTTTGAGAGGGGGGTGATGGTGAATTATTTACTGCTGTGTGATTCTCTCTGTCTCTCCCTCTGTCTGTCTCTCATGAAGGGCAATTGCATGCATATATATATATATATATATATATATATATATATATATATATATATATAATTCAGCCATCTCTTCTCAGCATACCTCGTTGTCAGCAAAACCATTCAAAGTAAAGCTGTCATACATATCGACGCAAACATGGTATGCAAGCTCTGTGTGTGAAATGGTGGTGGTGGTAGTGGTGGTGGTGGAGTGAGTGTGTGTGTGTGTGTGTGTGGGGGGGGGGGGGGGAGGGTGAGGGGGGGGGGTAGGGGAAGGGGGGGGTATGCGTGCGCGCGTGATGTTAGACCATGGGGGGAAAAAAGGAGGTGGGTGGAGGGGGGCAGGAGTGGGGGGGGGAGGGGAGGTATGTGCGCATGGGAGATGAGCGTGGGGTACTTGATAAGAGGTGGTGGGATTACTGTAGTGAGTAGTGGAAAACGAAGAGCTACGAAGGACTGTACAAACAGTGAACGACAACATGAATGATAACAGTTAGTTAATCATCTATATAACTGTGAAAAGCATGCTTATCATAAGAAGAAGAAGAAGAAGAAGAAAAAAAAAAGTGATCAGTCAAAGGTAGATACCAACTGGACTTTGAATCCAGCATTCAGAAATTTAAGATGTTAAGGCAATTGGTTGGTAGCTGTGATTATCTGTTTTTGGCTTTCCCTGTTTGTGTATTGGGAGCGTCTCTGTGTGTGTGTGTGTGTGTGTGTGTGTGTGTAACGTGTGTGTGTGTGGTGGGGGCTGGGGGGGGGTGTGTGAGGGGAAGGCCAGTGCGGGGGAGGGGCAGGGTGTGTGTGTGTGTGGTGGTGGTTGGGGGGGGGGATGCGTTTGTGTGTGTGTGTGTGTGTGACGTGTGTGTGTGTGTGTGTGTGTGTGTGTGTGTGTGTGTGTGTGTGTGTGTCTGTGTGTGTGTGTGTGTGTGTGTGTGTGTGTGTGTGTGTGTGCCGGTCACGTGTGCGCGTGTGTGCATGTGTGTGTGCATCAGTGTGTGTGTGTGTGCATGTGTGTGTGCATCAGTGTGTGTGTGCATGTGTGTGTGCATCAGTGTGTGTGTGTGCAAATCAGCGCAATGATGTCTGCGCTCTCCTTCCCCCCACCCCTTCATCCCCCACTCTCCTTATCTCTCTCAAACTTTCCCTCTGTCTTTCTCTCTGTCATTGTATGCCTGTCTCTGTCTCAGCCAGTCTGTCTGTCGATCTAACTATCTCTTACTATATATATATATATATAGTCTCTATATCACTCTTTCTCACTGTCTGTCTGGTTGTCTCTCATTCAGTCTGACTCTCTGTCTCTGTCTGTCTGTTTCTCTCCGTCTCCCTCTCCCTCTGTCTGTGAGCAAGACATTGTAGCGATGATCTCTCCCACCCACCAACCACCCACATCCCATCTACCGCCATCTCCTGTCCTCCGTATCTTTATCTTTCACGCCATCTTGTATAATATACGCACACACACACACACACACACACACACACACACATATATATATATATATATATATATATATATATATGAAAAAAGAAGAAAAACAAAAGAAAGCCACAAGAAATGAAAAATAACAACAACAACAAAAAACAAAAAAACACATACCTCAGCGAACACTGCACTGCACATAGAACTCTTTTACGCTGGTCAGCTCCGAATAGCACACACTGAGAATAGAGAAACACACACTCAGCACAGAGGCACACACATACAGATAAACGTGTGTGTTGTTGCACCACTTTTCCCAAACTAAACTGTACGAGAGGTCACCAGCACGACAGAAGGAGACACCTGAAAAGTGTGTGTGTGTATATACAGGTTCCGCGGTATGCAGTAGCGCGACTACTGTGTGTGTGTGTGTGTGTGTGTGTGTGTGTGTGTGTGTGTGTGTGTGTGTGTGTGTGTGTGTGTGTGCGTGCGTGCGGTGTGTGTGTGTGTGTTTGTGTGTGTGTGAGTGTTGTGTGTATGTTTGCGCGCGCGTGTGTGTGTGTGTGTGTGTGTGTGTATCGTGTGTGTATGTGTGTGTGTGTGTGTGTGTGTGTGTGTGTGTGTGTGCGCGTGCGTGCGTGCGTGTGTGTGTGTGCGTGTGTGTGCGTGCGTGCGTGCGTGTGTGTGTGTGTGTGTGCGCGCGCGTGCTCCTCTCTCTCTCTTAGTTTTTTAAAAAAATTTATTTTATTTTTACTGTTCTCAAACGAAACTGGCAAAAGAGCTCAATACTTCGCTACTGTAATTCTGTGGTGTTATGGGGAGGGAGATAAGAAAAGGCCGCCCGCGAGAGTCGACTCGCATGCGGCATACGCACTGACGCACAGGGGCGTGTTCAGAATTCTGTAGTTGGTGGGCAGGTTGGATGGGTGGGGTGGCCGGATGGGAGAGAGGGGACGGGGAAAGAGGCGGGGAGTGGGGGTGGGGTAGGGTTGGGGGCTGGGGGTGGGGTGGAGGTGTGGTGGAGGTGGAGTTGGGAGGCACACAGAATTGTGTGAGTCGGTCGGATTCGTTTCAGATGTAAGTTGCTGACGAGGACGTTTACTGTGACAAGGACTTTGTGTGTGTGTGTGTGTGTGTGTGTGTGTGTGTGTGTGTGTGTGTGTGTTGAAGATGGAAGTGGAAAGAAATAACGTGTCCGCTATTCGTTACTTATTAGACCACAGATCCATAACAATGGAGTTCACAAAGTCACAAAAGGAATTAATACAGGGAAATGAATACAAGGACGACAACGCCGGATTCTAGAACAAATGCTCGTACTACTGCCGGAAAGCGCGTCAGTTGAATACTAACTTGCATATACCGACACTGACCCAAATGCACAATCTCGGACCAAAACATGGACATCTTAAAAACGCTGGGATATTTTGTGAAATTTAGCACTGAGGAATAAACCGAGAATACAAGAGAACAGTACCTAGGACCGACAAATGAACAGGAAACGCATTTCAGTTTCCGGGGTATTGAGTCATCATAAAACGGACAATTCTTCTCTTTTTCGCCCGCGAGGCGTGGTGGTCTTTCGTTAGTAGCAAAGCGCTGCCTCACAAGAAGGAGAGAGTCTCCGAGTTCCACTCCCTATTCTGGCAAATGATCAGGGGATTTTTGTTTTATTGTACTCCTTTCCCCTGCCCCTCTCGCCACAATCCACTATACTATATAGACTTTGAGTGGTGGTGTGAATGCTAGTCTTTCGGATGACTGAGAGCCGGATAAAACCGCAGCATCAGTGCAAATGTGGAGTGATGGCCTAGAGGTAACGCGTCCGCCTAGGAAGCGAGAGAATCTGAGCGCGCTGGTACGGTTCGAATCACAGCTCAACCGCCGATATTTTCTCCTCCTCTACTATAGACCTTGAGTGGTGGTCTGGACGCTGTTCATTCGGATGAGACGATAAACCGAGGCCCCATGTGCAGCATGCACTTAGCGCACGTAAAAGAACCCACGGCAACAAAAGAGTTGTTCCTGGCAAAATTCTGTAGAAAAATCCACTTCGATAAAAAAAAAAAAAAAGAAAAAAAAGTGACGCTCTCAGTGTAGCGACGCGCTCTCCCTGGGAAAGCAGCCCGAATTTCACACAGAGAAATCTGTTGTGAGTGAAAGCCGAGAAATACAATACAATACAATACAATACAATACAATACAATACTTCACGTAAATGAACCCGCGATTGACGAGAGAGAGACGTCCGTCCCTTTTATACAATTTAGAAAAAGCACTTTACAGTGAAAGAAACACACACACACACACACACACACACACACACACACAAACGGGGTGGCATTGGCAAGTGGCGGCTCCCGCCGGCGCTCTCCTCTGGGACTGAAGAGCGGCCCGAATTTCACACACACAGAAGTCTCAGTGATGTAAAGAACACAATATATAACACAATACAACTGATCTGCAATGCAACACGACAATAGAATACGCTACAACATGAGACTACAACATACGACATGTCAGTAGAACTGATACGGCATTATATATATAAAAACAACAACAAAAACAAAACAAAAACAACCACAATACATACGACAGTATGCGATCTAATCAGGGCAACACAGTAAAACAGAATGCAACACAACACAAAACAACAAAATACGACTCAACACAATAATGACACAACGCAACACGTACACTAAAATTACAACACGATGCAGCACTTCAATGACAAAACAAAACGACATAACACAACAAAACAAAATGCAAAACAACACAACATAGCAAAGTATAACAATACACAACACAACGCAGAATACTATAACAAGATACAATACAACACAATGCAATACACCACACCACACCACACCACACCACGCCACGCCACACCACACACCACAACACAATAAGTTACTTCTGTAACGCACTCTCCACCAACCAAAGCAAACTTGATGCTCCGTTCACTAACCGCAGAGTGAGAGACAGAGAGAAAAGCCACCCACTCTTGCACACTCCAGAAAACCCGGCCGCACCGCACACCGTTAACTAACCAAATGACCGCAGCCAATGCTGATCGAGCGCACCCAGGGCCCCTGACCGTGGATAATGATGCATGTTAATCGCGGAGATTGCGTAACAAGCCAACTGACACGGGCAGGTAGTATCGTGTGTACTTCCTGACCGCTCTAATGAAATAAAAGTAAATGGGTACTGGTAACGGTTGTCTACCTTGGTGGAGGGAAACGGTATGGTATGGTATGGTATGGCATGGTATGGTATGGAATGGCATGGTATGGTATCGCATGGTAAGGTATGGTATGGCATGGTATGGCATGGTATGGTATGGTACGGTATGGTATGGCATGGCATGGCATGACATGGTATGGTATGGTATGGTATGGTATGGCACGGAATGGTATGGTATGGTACCGGCGGTATGGTATGGCATGGTATGGTATGGTACGGTACGGTATGGCATGGCATGGTATGGTATGGTATGGTATGGTACGGTATGGTATGGCATGGCATGGTATGGTACGGTACGGTACGGTATGGCATGGCATGGTATGGTATGGTACGGTACGGTATGGCATGGCATGGTATGGTATGGTACGGTACGGTACGGTATGGCATGGCATGGTATGGTATGGTATGGTACGGTACGGTATGGCATGGCATGGTATGGTATGGTACGGTACGGTACGGTATGGCATGGTATGGTATGGTATGGTATGGTACGGTATGGTATGGCATGGCATGGTATGGTATGGTACGGAATGGTATGGTATGGTATGGCATGGTATAGGCAGGGAGGCTGGGAGAGGGAGGTGAGGGACTTTAGGGGGAAGGGAGAAGGGAGGGGTATAGAAAGGGGTAGGGGATGGGGGTGGGGGGCAGTACAGCGAGAGTGAGGGACACACAGAGGGATAAACAGGTACATACAGAGAGGGTAAGATAATGGTACAGGTGTTTCATTCAATACAGGCCATGGCCTCTCACACATGAAGTGTTCGTGTCAACACGCATTTCATATGTATGAATAACAGTTACCAGCAAGTTATAGGGCTTGAGAAGATGGCGTCACGCGCGGTGCATTGTGGGACGGGATGCCATTTTGCCGGTCAGGCGCAACTAACGAAAACGAAACCACGTGACGCGGTGCAAAACTACGATCGTCTCCACAAAGATACTGAGCAATGCCTCTCACTTGCTGCATTATCGGCTGTACAAGCAGGGAATACAATACTGAATCGGGACTCACTGGGTATCGATTTTTAACGATTTCCCATAGTTGAAAGTACAACAGGAAGCAGGTTGAAGAAGTCACAGGACAAGGAGGCAGACATGTATCACAGCTATCCGGCACACCACAGTGACTTTGCAAATACCAGTGAACATTTGCGTGTTTGTTCAAGACATTTTTGTGGAGATAACACAATGTTGTTAGCTACGAAATAAAGTGAATTCTGGAGTGTTCTCTCCAAATAGGCCAGTTTTCATTACACGTGTTGAAACTTTGGCTAACATGAGGTTTTCAAGTGAATTCTGACCCGTGTTCAGATGAAGGCCCGCAATCTGTTGGCTTATAAAATGGCTTCACTACAGGACTTTGCCAAAAATGTAAGATGTTATCCAACAATAACTGATTTTATTCATCTATGTCTTTTAGTTTCATCAGCCTCGACCTGTACCCGGGTTATTGTTAGTTTCATCAGCCACGACCTGTACCCGGGTTATTGTTAGTTTCATCAGCCTCGACCTGTACCCGGGTTATTGTTAGTTTCATCAGCCTCGACCTGTACCCGGGTTATTGTTAGTTTCATCAGCCTCGACCTGTACCCGGGTTATTGTTAGTTTCATCAGCCTCGACCTGTACCCGGGTTATTGTTAGTTTCATCAGTCTCAACCCGGGTTCCTTTCTGATGAACAAAGAATGTGGGCCTAGGTTGTCAGTTGCTTTTCAGTGTCATTGTAGATCTTGCTCAGTTAGGAGCTTTGGAACACACTGCTTAATAACTGTTTCAAAA
This sequence comes from Babylonia areolata, assembly GCF_041734735.1. Taxonomy (NCBI): domain Eukaryota; kingdom Metazoa; phylum Mollusca; class Gastropoda; order Neogastropoda; family Buccinidae; genus Babylonia; species Babylonia areolata. Next base: position 22,510,263 of record NC_134897.1, on the reverse strand, counting down.
GAAAACACAGAAGACTGAAACAAGACATGTGTCTTCAGATCAGTATATAAGGTGAACATGAAACTGGACTGCACGTCAGTGTTAAGCAATCTGACGCAAAACGTTCCAAAAAGGACCTTGTTCACAAGGATTTACCGAAAGTGCTGATCCTGCACGATTCCGTCATGAAAGGTGTGAAGGAAAAAGACCTGGAAGGTCGTAAAGCTTCCAAGCTACAAAACAGCAGAACCACACCTTGAACGACATACGGTAGTCCCTGCACGAGTACTCTTCATCTTCAGAAAAAAACGATGTTGTAGTCATCCACTGTGGAATAAATGACCTCAGATCCAACGAACCGGGACTTACGTAAATCCTTTATATCCGCAGTGATATATTCTACGCAGAAAAATCCACACACAAAGTTCGTCATAAGCAAAATAACCCTCGTGAAAGATAAGAAAACAGATATAAAAAGGCAACTATTTAACGCCATCAGCACTTCAGAACTTTATGATGTAGCCAACATCTCCTTCGTGGAAAATATCAACCTGACAACATACTATCTCCGGGACGGTGTCCACCTGAACAGGAGGGGGACCAGTCTACTCGCCGGCAACGTTGGTCGTCATGTCCAAGATCTACTGTGGGAGGCGCCAAGACGTCCAGCACGCCCCAACAGATCTCATCCACATCAGCACTACTCCTTCCATCCTCGCCACGAGTGGTACAACAGATGCGACATGCTAACAGACTGGCCTATGTTCTGACACTTGCGTCAACTGTTATCGCCACAACCGTTGACTGTTTCAATCACCAGCACCACAGAGGCAGCTCTGCTGAGTACTTTTTCTACACTTCGCCGTTATAATCATTAACGTTTTTCATTATATAGTTTGATGTTAAACATTTTATCTATTAGGTTTATTTTTATTTTTTTATTTTTATTTTTTTTACTTCCTAGTTAGTTCCTAGTCTTTCTTTATTCTTGTGTGAAAATCGGTTTATAACTTTGAACATTCGTATAAGTAGTTGACTCTATTACTTTTATTGTAGTTGTTGTTATTGTTTTGAGTGTGCCATAAGACATTATATATTTTATTTCATCTATTTTTTCCAATGCATATACCCTCCTTCACAATGCCCCCCATTCGCAAACGTGCAATCCAGATCATGCAGTGGAACGCTAGATCTATTTCCACAAATTTGTCATATCTCATCCAACATTTGGCAAACTATAATTACCAAACGCTTATATTACAATCCCTAAATGTGAAGAAGAATAACTTACCAAGCTTCCAGGTTATTATTATCCACCTGTGCACCAGCAGGTTGATACTGCCACAAAAATTAGTGCAGCCATATATATCCAAGAAGGGACTGAGTACAGTGTATGCTCTCCACCAGCACTCTCCAATCATGCGCGGCACGCGTTAGATTCAGTGATCAGCTTACTCTTCGTGTCGTCTCTGTGTACTTACCTAGAGGACCAAATGAACTTAATACGGAGTGGTTACATAATATTCAAGATAATGAAAAATGGTTGATAGGGGGAGATTTTAACGCCCATTCACCTTTTTGGGACAAAGATTGTGTATCCGTTACTTGTAACCGCTTTGTAGAAAATGTTGTTGACTTTTCCTTAAGAATTTTAAATAATGGCAGCGTTACCAGAATCCCTGACATTGTAACTCACAGGGCGTCTGCTATAGATCTCTCTTTCTTATCTGCTACGTTGTATCCAGAATGTAAATGGACAACGCATGATGATACACTGGGAAGTGATCATCCACCGATCATCATGACTTTTAATGAAACTGAAAGATACACGGAATTTCAAAAAGACAAAGTCCCAAAGTATAACTATAAAGATGCTGACTGGGAGAAATTCGAAAGTATGCTTGATTGCAAAAACACGGAGTCCAGTCCGTAAACACTGGGGATATAGATAATTTATATTCCTTCTTTACTGACACCATATTACAAGCCGCCGATATATCAGTCCCAAAATGTAATTCGCTTAAATCAAACAAGCATTTAGGAAATATTTTGTGGACGCCAGCCTGTGAAGCAGCAGTAAATGATAAAAAAATGAAGTTTATAATTTATATGAAAAACAAGTCACAAGAAAATCCTATTGAAAAGAAAAGGGCAAACCATTATAGTAACATGGTCATTGCACAGGCTAAAAGACAATATAGGTCCTCATTCTGTAATAATGAGATATCCAGTCATAAAGATACTAAAAAGGTCTGGAAAAAATTCAGTGAAATGAAAGAAGGTATGAATTTTCCATCTTGTCCAGTTAAGACAGAAGACAAAGAATTTCCGTCCAGTGCAGAGAAAGCAGAAACATTTCTAGAAATATTCTCAGAGTCTATGCGATTGGAAGATCTATCGCCTAAAATGAGTAAACACAGAACCGAAGAAGAGAGCAAAAGTGATTACTCAGATCCAAGTCCCAATAACAGTCAATACATCAATGCTCCACTCACACTCATTGAGGTTAAAGACGCATTACTATCCCTCCCGAAAAAGAAAACATATGTAGGACTTGACGCGGTCTCAAATGAGATGCTTAGACACTTACCAGAAAATTTTGTTGTTATTTAAGCTTTTTCAAAAGTGCTGGATTGATGGTTTAATGCCAACACAATGGAAACAGTCTATTGTAATACCAGTTCATAAACAAGGAAAATGTAAAACAGATAAGAACAGTTTCAGGCCAATTGCGCTAACATCACATACTGGTAAGCTGATGGAAAGAATAATTTTGAGAAGACTGATGTACTATTGCCATAAAAATAGAATTATCCCAATTAATCAAGCGGGCTTTCAGAGAGGTAGATCTGCAGTTGATAATTTGGTTAAACTTACAACACATGTAAAACAACAATTTGCTAGAAGAAAAAACGTTCTTGCAACTTTCTTTGATATAAAGAAGGCCTATGATCAAGTTTGGCATGCAAAGTTACTCTTTAAACTGAAATCTGTTGGCTTTTCAGGGCGTCTCTATAATTATATCAAAGATTTCCTGACTAAAAGACGTATACAAGTACGAGTCGGAAACATGTACTCAAATACTAAGACTCTTCACATGGGATTACCCCAAGGTTCTGTTATTGCCCCTGTTCTATTTAACATCTTGCTGAACGACTTACCCCAACACTTACCAAAAGACGTGATCCTAGTGCAATATGCAGATGATATATGTATGTGGATGAATGTAACTATGAAAAGAAATACATCAAAAAGGGCATCAAACTATATTAAGAAAACATACCAAAGAGAAATTGATAAATTGAATAAGTATATTGTCGACAATGGTCTTACATTATCAGCAGAAAAAACTCACATTATGCTTTTTAACAATGGTAATAATCCAGAAGAGTTACCAACATTTAAAATTGAAAATGAGCCCATTCAGTACAGAGATATGATAAAATTTTTAGGCTTAATGCTTACTTCAAAACTAGCTTGGAATGCCCATATTGAATATATAATAACAAAAGCAAGAAAATGTTTAAACTTGCTCAAAGTTATAAGTAAACAGTACTGGGACAAGACACAACGATATTGAAACGTTTATCATCATCACTTATTCCATCCAAACTATCGTATGGACAAGAAGTCTTTTTCAATGCTCCAAAGTATTTGTTAACTCTCTCCATACGAACGGCGAAAGAGACGACGTTAACAGCGTTTCAGCCCAATTACCATCATCAAAATATTGCAAGCGGTAGGCTCTTACACTGAAGAGGTGAATGCTGACAAATAATACCACAATTCTGACGACGGAAGCTAACTAAAGGTTGGGTCATTCAGACACCCACTGGACATCCGAGGGGTCTGTGTAGAGGAGAAGAGAGGACTGGCCGTACTGAGTGGGTTAAAGAAACGTCAAAGCATTGACAGTAAAGCACATAGACTTGCCCTTGGCGTACCTTTCCACGCATCAACCCTCGGAACATATAAAGAAATAGGAGAATTACCTTTGGATGAATACCGAAACCTGGCATGTGCTAAATACATACTGAGAAGCTCAACAAATGAAAATTTTACATCGGAGGAAGTAAGAATTACATCTGAAAACAACTTCCCCAAAAGAGCTAAAACCATATCTTATTTAACACCATCTGGCACGTTTGTGTCGAACCTTTTCTAAAAGTCCGAAATTAATCCAGATAATGTAGACACGCAGAAAACAGTAAGTCCATACCCCATTTGGGAGATGAGTAAAGCACAGTTTGATATCAATCATACTGACATTGCAATCCAAATATCATGGCAACAGAAGTCCGATTACACCTTCAGAATAGATACCGTGACCACTTACATATTTACACAGACGGCTCACTCCTAGACAATGGCCAAGCAGTTTCAGCTTTCGTTATACCAAAACTGAAAACAGTACGATCATACCATATTGGTAAAGATCGATCAATATTCACAGCTGAACTTATCGCTGTTCTTATGGCTTTAAATTATATTCTTGATCTTCCAGTTTGCCTTCTTCAAGTCTTATTTTGTGTTGATTCAAAATCTGTATTGTATGCTTTAAACTCATCAAATTGTAAGAACAAGTCCAAAAAAAATAATATAAATAAGTCACATTGTACATCTTTTGAATTTGAGAGGAACACATATAACTTTTTGTTGGGTTCCTTCTCACCTTGGTCTCCTATATAATGAATGGGCTGAGAGGGCTGCAAGGAAAGGTGCAAAACACCAACAGGGAACCACAGACCTTTATGTGCCTTTGTCTGTACAAGAGGGGTACCGCCGGAGATTAGAAAAGAGAGATAAACCACTCGCGGCAGGCCCCTTCTTACTGTCTATAACAGTGCTGAAGCCGTTTTGGGGCACACACGCAGTGCGGAAGGGTGGGGGTAAATCACCCTCTACTTCCCCACCCGAAGGAAACTAGTCGGTTCTGACGGTTCAGCTGCAGTAAAGTGAAAGTTAAGTTATGCCTGGAATTTCCCACGTGTAGTAAGATTCGCTGTATACAATGAAAACCGATTCATTTTTGCTTGGTTTTTAGCACGTTTGCATCTGCTTGAATGTAGATAATATAAAAAGAAAATAAAGCAGCTCCCCCCACCACCAACTCCCCCCCCACCCCCCTGCCCCTCCCAGCGCAATGTTGCACATGAGAGATACAGTTGTAAATTATTGAACTGTGTTTTCCTAACGCTACTTTTTCTTCACACTTTCTGGTTTACATCACCATTTCTTCAACAAATATATATATATATATATATATCAAAACATAAAACACATATTCAGCTCTGTCTCTCTTCTAACATCTGTCTATACATACATACATACATACATACATACATAATTTCATGTAGATCTATCAGTATGTAAATCTAAATCTATCTATATGTACATAATCATATATATAATTCATATATATACGAACGCTTCATGTTGCCCGAGCAGACCGTTGTATTGTGCTCTTTCTCTCTCTCTAAGTCTCTGTCTCTGTCTCTCTCTCTCGGGAGTTTTACATGGCTGTTAAAAGCATCTAGGATTCTGTACTTGTATGTGTTCATGACAAAGGTATTTATTCAGACTTTTTTCAGTGTCCAAGAGGGGTTAAACAAGGTTGTATGCTAAGCTCACAGCTGTTTTCCTTTTTCATCGGTGAATTGGCAGTGGAGTTATCAAAGAAGGGGAGACATGGAATACAAATGATACCTGGCGCAACAGATTTGCTCTTAATGCTATTTGCTGATGATGTTGTTCTCTTGTCTGACACACCCATAGGGTTACAAAATCAATTAAATGCCCTTAAGCAAGAAACAGACAGACTACAACAAACAGTGAATCTCGATAAGACCAATATTATAGTTTTCCGCAATGGAGGTCATCTTTCGACTCGTGAAAAATGGTGCTGTGGTGATAGGGAAATAAAAGTAACCAATACATATAAATATTTAGGAATGTTATTCACAACAAAATTGAGTTTGACATCTGCGTGGGATGAAGCAAACAGAAAAGGGAAAAAAGGTGTAATCCAAATTATAAAATCACTCAGGAGACTGCGTTCGACTGACGCTTTCCCTTAGTTTGGGCGGGGCAAAGGCAGCTCATGAATAATGAATGCATCTCGCGGCGCAGGCTGCCTGGCTTCAGCAATTTCTGCAAGTGGTTTATCTCTCTTTTCTAATCTCCGGTACCGCTTACTAGAAAAAGCATCATGGAACAAAGTTAGGGAAGTATACCAGCAAAATGGCAAAGTTTTTAATAAAAGTATAAGTAATATTCAACAACCGGAATCTATCAATCCATCAAATACATTCAGTAATTTATTCAGATTAAGGCAAATTCAGGCATCATCAAACAGGATAAAGCTGAACGCTTTTATAACAAAGTTCAGCAGAGATGTTAAATGCATATGTGGAGAATCTGTTTCAAGCAAACACATACTCTTTGAATGTCAGAGTCTGAAATCATTTTTTTCCAAACTTCTCGGAAAATTCTTTTGAATGTATTTTTGACAATTTCAAGATGTTATCTGCTATTGCAGAAGGTTTGCTGCATAGTCCAATTGGACATTTGTTATAGTTGCAACAGTTGTTTGATTTTAGCGTTTCCTTCTATATTGTGCCTATGTCTCCCCTTTTAATGTCGTATTTTTTCCAGTGCTCTGTATCTTTCCCCACCACACACACACACACACATACGCGCACACACACATACACACACATCATTCATCACCCTCTGCCCAATATCGTTCCCACCACCACGATCCGCCCTCCACGCACGCACACACACACACACACACACACACACACACACACACACACACACACACAGCTCCAATACGCTCACAGGATGACCGTGCCCCGGCCTGCCACCCAGACATTCCACGCGGTTTTGTTGTTGTTGTTGTTGTTGTTGACCGCCCCGGCCTTGAGTTGCACCGTTTTTAGTGGCACTCATGTACGTGTCTGTGTCAGGTCAGGGGCATAGCCCTTGCTACTGGTACCATGTAATCCAGTACTACCTGCTGCATGTGAAGTCTCCCAACGACGGACTAGGCGGAGGAGGAAACCTTTCCCAACGGCTGTGAAGGCGGAAGAGGATGACCAAAGGGCAGGGGGAGCTCTTATCCTTGGCTGGAAGTCCTTCTAGGAGATGGAACTCCGAAGAAAAAACCTGCACCTGCCGAGGCCGTTCTACACGTGGCAGTATCTGCACCTGTGGGACTGTGAGCGTCGGTAGGCGAGATAGTGGGGAAGGGACTGCACAACTCCTCTTCAAAAAAAAAAAAAAAAAAAAAAAAAAAAAAAAAATATATAGTCACCTGTGCTGGTCAGGCAACCTGGCTAATGTCGGAACGACGAGCTAACAACACCGACAGATAAACCTGCCTGCCTACTCATCCGTCGGATGTGTATACATATATCTCAGTGGTGGCACAACTTCCATGCCACTCATTCCGAATACGCCAAACACAACCACACCCGTCTTCGTCTGTCGCCCGCGGAAGGACACAGACGAGAGGTGACCCTGCACTGCTGCTGATCGAGTCGCTTCGGTCGGTGGGGTTCAGTTCGTGCCCACACTTTTGCACACAGAGCTACCACATGCTCCAAACAAATGAATAATGAATGCTTCACAAACAACGCTGGACAGGTATCGTCCATCTGGAGAGAGAGTGGCAGGGGGAGATTTCCGCATGCTCCCGAAATGCTTCACCCATAGACGCCGGCTATAATACCGCCCTACGAGATGTTTATGTGTATGGTCTCACCCCCCATGCCCCCACCCCTCCGCCTCACCTCCTCCATTCCGAGAGTCTCTCTTCCATTCCCCATCCTCCACCATCAACTCCCCACCCCCACCCCGCGACTTTCCTCCAAACGAGTCTCCGCCTCAGCCTTCCTCCACCATTGCCTCCCGCCACTCCAAGACCCCTGCCCCCTCACCTCACCTCACTCTACCATTCATCGCCTGGAAATACTGACAACTTGAATGACTGCTTCTCTCCACCTGGCTGCTGAGCTATTCTGTGATTCTCCCTTTTTCTGCCTGCCCCTCGCCTGTTAGTCTCAATCATGCATGTCGACTGGCAAACATATTCCAGGTGAAGTTTGCAGAGCAGTCATTGCATGGCTGGTTCAGCCGGACCATCAGTGGAAATCGACGGTTCGGAATTTGAGGTTGGGCATGTTCTCAAGTTGAGAAAAATATATAGCGGTCAGCTATCCTAGTTTAATTAATCATCAATCAGGTGGACGTGTTTTTGTGTTTTTATATTATATATATATGTATATATATATATATATTTAAAAAAAAAAAAATTATAGTATCATGTATGTACACACACACACACACACACACACACACACACACACACACACACACACCACATACATACATACATACATATATACATACATATATATATATATATATATATATATATATATATATATATATGGAGTGATGGCCTAGAGGTAACGCGTGTCCGCCTAGGAAGCGAGAGAATCTGAGCGCGCGCGCGGGGGAGGAGGGGGGGGGGAGAGAGAGAGAGAGAGAGAGAGAGAGAGAGAGAGAGAAGAAGATTGATTGATTGAATTGAATCTTTAATGGGTAAAGAATTAGGCGCAGTCAAGGCCTTTTTAGAATTCTGCCCATTTTACGACACAAAACATAGAAACAAAGAACGACACAAAACACAGAAATAAAATGAAATAAAATAAAATAATAAGAAAGACGAATAAGAATAGTAAATGGAATAGTCTGTTGAAAGTAACAAAGCAATGAAAAGAACAATTGCTACATTATCATGCACGTACGTACTTACAAAATGCTTGCTTGTACTCAGTCCACTAGCTGCCATGTCTTTGTTTGCTTGTTTTATATAATATATATATATAATATATATATTTTGCCATCAAAATATAAGTTCTTATAAAGATAACTCACTAAATAGCTCAATCGAAAGTAGTTTAAAAGGAAATGAAAAAAAAGAAAGAAAGAAAAAGATCTCCCCTTCCCCCCCCCCCCCACCAAAAAAAGAAAAGAAAAAAAAATAAAGAAAAGAAAAAGACCCCCCGTTTAAAAAAAAAAAAAAGACCCCCCAGAAAAAAAAGAAAGAAGAAGACCCCCCCCCCCCCAAAAAAAAAAGAAAAAGAAAAAGAAAGTAAAAGATCCCCCACCCCACCCCCAAAAAAGAATGAAAAAGATCCCCCCCCCCCCCAAAAAAAAAAAAGAAAGAAAGAAAAAGTCAGTACTTGTGCAGTGAGCAGCAGTGAAGGGGTTAAAAAGAGTAACGACCAGTATTTTCAAATGAAAATGAAGAGAAAGGTAAGAACAGAGAGTAGATAGATCGTATATTTGTAATCAAGTGATGGTCGACAGCACGTCAACTGATAGATGCAAAATATCTGTGGAGAGGGTACAAATGCAATGAAGATAAAGACAAAAAAAAGCATATAATGGTGATGATACAAAAGAAACTGAAGGAAAAAAAATCCCCAAACCAAACCCCCCCCCCAAAAAAAAAAACAACAACAACAACAACAACAACAACACACCAAAACAAAACAAAAACAAAACAAAAAACAACAACAATAACAACAAAAAACAAAAACACAAAAACAACAACAACAACAAAACAACAAGAAAAAACAAAAACAAAACAAAACAAAAACAAACAAACAAACAAACAAAACCCAGAAAAAACCAAGTCTCTCTCTGTGTCTCTCTTAAAACCGCGGATCACCGAAACCGGAAGCAACAGATCATATGACCAAATCAAAACGATGGCAGAAGACAGAGCTTGTTGGTATTTTCAATGTGCAATATTATTGTTACTTTTGCAGCGTGCATTTACAATTCCTCCATATGAGCTGTGTTCGGCTGCAAACTATGACGTCCGAAATCTGACATCAAAGTAAGTGACTGTGTTTTGCATTAAAAAAAAAAAAAAAAAAAAAAATTCCCCAACGTGTTGATTCTTCTGCTTCATGTTGCAACCAGCGGACAGGGAAAGTGAGGGCGTATTTAAAAAGCGTTTTGGTGATGCAGCTATAGACAATAAAAAGAACAACAGGATTAATGATGATGATACTACTCCTACTTGTACTACTATTGATAATCGGTTAAGTCCTATTTTAGCGTCCTATAATCCAGAACCCATTTCAGTGAGTTTCACCGGCAATTTTCGTTATTATTATTATTATTATTATTATTATTACTAGCCATGGATCAGAGATGGCAGTGGTTGTTGAACTTGAAGCTTTAATTACATTGAATGAAATTTTACCATTGTAATATAGTTGCTATTAGTTGTGTGCTACCCATGACATTTTACACATATAGCACAGTTTTGAGCTGGAAAACAATTGAAAACGCCACAAAACACTCAGTCACAAACACACACACACCCTCAGGCATGCCTGTGCGTACTTTATGTTCACATATGTGCACAAACTCATGTGCACGCACACACACACACACACACACACACACACAAACACATTTACATGATACTACACCAGTGTAGTTTTTGTGCATTTTCAGATTTCCAGCTTTATCAGTTCAGCTGCTATAGTCTGAAAAAGTACAGAGGTTCAGAGTGGTGGGTGAGATCAAGGGTAATAATATCCCTGTCAGGTGAATGTGAAGGGCCATAAATTTTCATAAAGCAGGTCTTGGACCAGTCAGAGTAAATCTGCTTCGTTTGCCTCCCACGTGATGATTGAATATATATATATGAGAATATGTCACCTTCCATATGGTGTTGTGCATTATCTCTATAGTGTTGATAAATTGATAAAAAAAAGAAAAAAAAAGAAAAAAGAATACACCTTCTGAATGATTAAAACTGAACACAGCAAGGTTTAACTAACTTTAGTTGCTTCACCTTAACTTTTATATAACCCCCTGGTGTTCTTATGCTTAACACTAACAGCATATGAATAGAAAAAAACAAACCCCAAACTGTTTCTCTCTGTCTGTCTCTGTCTATTTGTCTGTTTGTCTGTCTGTCTGTCTGTCTCTTTTACTTGAAGCAGGTTACAGTGTATTCTGATTTAGAAGGGCTGGGAGAAACAGCAGATGGCAAATACCATTCAGTCTTGCTTTGGCATCCATGCTCCAATAACTCATATTGAATTCAACCTCTGAACTACTGGGAACAGAGGCTGAAACCTAAATATCACATGAACACAACTGGAAAGGGTACTCTACAGTTTGTAGGTTTTGAACACAATTTTATATTCTCATTGTTCCCCAGAGAGGTTCACAGTTCTTGCATGGAATCAATGATCAAAAGGTAGTTCATAATGCTTTATTATTTGAATTGAATGATTTTGTTATTGGGCAAATGCACAGGATTTGTTTCTCTGTTTTGTGATGAACCTATAAACAGTTTGAATACAGCGTTTAGTGTTGGTCAGCTTTTTCAGAGGCAGATGACAATTTTAACACAAATCATGCATCATTGGCACAGACACTTATGTTTTTATATGTCAGTCTGAAGCTGCTCAGAGTGAACAACCACAGAGTAAGAAATTCCTGGATACTTTAAAGTTGTCCTGGAGACAATAAAAGAAGAAAAAAAACCCCACTTATAGGTGTTAAAGTGTAAAATGGGGAGGGAAGAGGGATGGGGTTGCACTGAAGCAGTGGTTGTTCGAGAGTAAAAAGCAACAACACATGAGGAAACTCAGCTTCTGAAGCTGTGTGCTCAGTCACCCCTTTATCGACAAATAGTAGTCTGCCCTAAGGACAGATGGAGAGACCTGTCCTGCTTAATTGGATGGGCAGGTATTTCAAGCCCTGCGCTTTGTCAGTTTTGGTCATTGCTAACCAGATGACTGCAAAGGGCCATCCCAGGGTGAAGCAGTTGCATGCTTAAATCATTTGAAATGAATGATTTCGGTAGTGTCTAATTTCAGACACAGCACCATGGAGAACACCAAGGTATGTTAGTGATGAATGTTCACTTTCACCAGCTGATTGCATGAAGAAATTGTGCCCATCTCTCACTTGAAAATTTCATTTTTTGTTGTTGTTCAATTAGTGTTTGAATTTATATAGTCCTTTTTTTGATTGTTATAGAATGTGGAGATTCCCTTTGGATGCCAATTCCTGTCTGAAGCCAAGGACAGCCAACGCCACTGGAAACAGTTGTGAAGTGACTATGGCTTTCTGCAGAGCTGTGAACATGTCGGCATCGTGTACACAGGCAGAGGTTTGCGAGACCTTTGGGTCTGTCAACGATACCTTCAACCTGGCGACTTTCACACCATTGCGCAATCCTTTCAACACTGAAGGTCAGGGTTGGGATCTGTTTTGGAGTGGACACCGAGACTGCAAAGTGGTGCATGTGCATTATACTGATCTCTTGTGTGTGGGGATTTCGGGGATGGGGATGGAGGGGGGGTGTGTGTCTGTACTTGTGAGGCAATTAAAAAAAAATCTATTCAGTGACATGGGGTTGGAGTTTAGCATTATTGAGCTTTATTTTCTTTCTCCCACCCCCAAAATAAACAACTTATCAAGTGTCGATTTCATTTTGAAATGGTCATTGATTTGTTTCCATGGGACTGGGAGTGGGAAGCAGATTAAAGCAATGCCAGTGACTTCATTTAGTGTGTGTCTGTGTGTTTATCATACTTTATGTTTAGCTTATATAATTTGCAAATTTATACACTTTATTATATAAAATATAATAACAATACTAATGATTTGTAAATTTATACACCTTGGTATATATAATATAATGATGATAATAATATTAAGCATGGAAACATAGGCTTCTTGATGGTGCCGAAGATTGGGAATGCACAGTTGACCTACCAGAGGAGAAGAAACACCCAGAAATCATCAGCAAGAGCAGCATGAGACCTGACATATTACTCCACTCCAAGGCAACGAAACAAATGACTCGGATTGAGCTCACTGTGCCATACAAAAGCAAAATGGAGGAAGCCTGGATCTACAAGACCTAGAAGTATGCTAGTCTAGTCAGCAGCCTGAGAGAATCTGGCTCCCAAGTGAAAGTCCTTGCCATAGAGATTGGTGCAAGAGGGTTTGTGAGCGCGTCTGCCTTGAGCCTCATGAAACAGCTGTTGATTTCTGGCAGAGAGAGGGCACAGGCTCTCAAGGCAATGGCAGAAACAGCAGAAAAGAGTTCCATCTGGATCTGGTTGAGGAGGAATGAAAGTAAACTTCATCAGGATTAAATTTCCCTACTCAAACTCTGCCAGAAAAGATGACTCAGTCCTGAAGTGGCGACCACCCTGGGGGCGTGGGTTCGAAACTGCTGAGAACCAGGAAAAGAGAAAAAAAGAGAGAGAAAAAAAAAGGCGGCAATACACGGGCATCCAGGAGTCATGACCTGGGTGTGGCCCAGCCCCCTCAGAGTGTAAGGAGTTAAGGGCTGAAACACTTGACTGAGGGGGATTCTTCTCTGAAGACCTTGTACTGTCCAGCTCTCCCTAGTGTTTCTTATCACTAATAATTTGCAAATTTATACACTTTATTATAATTTTCATATAATATGATAACAATACTAATAATTTGCAAATTTATACACCTTATTATAAAAAATATATAGCATACATGTACATAAGTGTTAATAGTCAGTGTGTCTATGTGCACTTAGACATATGTGTGAATAGTACATCAGTGTGTGTATGTGTACTTGAATGTATGATGTTAATAGTCAGTGTGCATACATGCACGCACACACATGGGTACGTGCATGAACACACACCTTTCTACTTCCTTGATCAGGGGTGACATCAGGCAGTGGTTTCACAACCCGCTACAACAATGGTGAGACGTACACCAAGGCGGACAAAACAACCTGCACCTTGCGGACACAGATGACCTTTCTGTGCAACCGGACTGCCACCTGGGACAGCAGCAAAGCCGCGGATGTTCTGACCGTGCCGCTACCACCCAAAGTTCAGTTCTTACAGCCCCAAGGAGACCGTTTTTGTACAGTGAGTTGGAGTAGAAGCAATAATATATATGATACAAGAATACTTTGTTATCTCTTAAAGAGAAATTTTTGACAACATTTTTGTACTACGAGTTGAACTGGAGTGGAAGCAATATAATAAAGATATAAGAAGAATACTTTATTCTATATTGTCTCCAAAAGTAAAAAAGTGATTTTTGACATCATATAATTTGTACTGTGAGTTGGAGGGGAATCACTATGATAAGGATACAACTTACAAGAATTCTTTATTTGTCTCAAAGAAAGAAAATGTTGACACATTTTTTGTCCTGTTAGTTGGTATGTGAGCAATATATTAAAGATCTAAAAAATACTTTATAAAAGAGAAATTGTTGATGTATTTGCTGTTAAAAAGGCAACATATAAAACATAATAGACATTACATTTGCATACCAACACAAAAGTCTGATAATGCGCATACATTTTTATAAAGAACACTGGTTCATGATGAATACATACCTAACACTGTGTAAGCTTATATGATAATTTTATGCTTGATGATAAATGATAAAACAAAAACAAAAACTACTGCTAATAATAAAATGAATAACAACTGACAGAAAATAAAGGGGAATAATCTTGTTTTAATGTCACAATCCTGATCAGTTGAATCCAAGTGGTTTTAGAACCATTCTGGTCAGACTTGAAAAATTATGATTATGAGAAAAAAAGTGTGCCTGGCTTTTTTATTTTTTGTTTAATAACATTTACATAATAAATAGTTTCTGAGTATGCAAGTGGTCTGAAGCCATGATGCTGCCAGCAGAGACTTCAAGCCAGACTCCAGTGTATTGGGAAAGTGTTACAATTCATATTGTGCACAGTTTTCTTTTTCAGTTTCTCAAGGAGGCATCACTGTGTTCGGACAAATCCATACATGCTACGCTACACCACATCTGCTAAGTTAAGCAGATGCCTGACCAGCAGGCGTAACCCTACGCAGTTAGTTAAGAGCATGCACATATATAATTTGTTTACCTTTCACAGTGGATTTCTTCTACAGAGGACAACACTGTCATTGCCATGGGTTCTTTTGTGTGTTGCACATATGGGACCTCAGTTTATTGTCTCATCCAAATGACTAGACACTCAGTTTGATTTTCCAGTCGAACTTGGGAGAAAGGGTGAGAGCAGGATTTGAACCCAGACCCTCACGGATTCTGTATTGGCTGATGAGCATCTAAAGAAATTTGCTCTCCCCAGCGGGGAATTGAGCCCCGGTTTCCCATGTGACAGGCGGGGATACTGACCACTATATTACCAAGGAGTGTGTAATCACACAATGTTAAAGAAATTGTATGTTTTTGTGTATATGGAACAACATGACAAACTGTTTTTCCTGTCTGTGTGTGTGAGAGAGAGAAAGAGAGAGAGACAGATAGAGAGAGAGAGAGACAGAGAGCATAACAGCATACATATGTGACACACAGAATAACAGTAATTGATTTTATTCTCAGTAGCTGTGGCCTAGCCTGAACAATATACGTCATGTGCTTGCAGTATAATGTGACGTTTCAATTCGCTGGAGCCTGCCCCATTGTGGGACCCAGTGAGCCAGCGACACAGCTGAGTGCCGGTTCGGTTCTCCTGTTGATGTGAGTGTCTTAGTGTCTGGTGTCCTAGCAGCAGTTGAGATGGAATAGGATTGGTGTGTGTGTGTACTGTGTGTGTGTGTACTGTGTGTGTGTGTGTGTACTGTGTGTGTGTGTGTATGTGTGTGTGCTTGCATACATGTGTTTGTATATGTGCATGTGAGCCTGGATGTTCTTCAGTTTGGTTTCATCCATCTTAAACTTTTGCCTAATTTGATGAGACTGTGTTATTTCTTGTTAACTTGTGGTTGCATTGATTTTTTCCCCTCAGTTAGATTTATACTCATTGAATTATACATAATTATGCTTTGTGTCTATTGTTTGACTCTTCTGTTCACCAACCCCTGTGGGGTTGCTAGGGGCTCTTTCAGTTTAAATCATATTTTCACCTTCTGGAAATTATGTGCTAGAAATTTTCTCTTTTCTATCGTTGTCTTTGTTTCTGGTTTTTCCTTTTTCTTCTGTCATGTCTTTCATATTTTCTGCCTTGTGCTCCATTCACCTACAGATACGTTGTTTTTTTTCAGAAACCTTAAATTCTGTTTTATTCTTTCTTGCACCAAGTATGTGTGGAGTGCCTGTTGGCAACTTGTTTGTATTGTATACTTGTTATTACATATTATCATGGATAGTTATCTATATTATCTATACTTATGGGTTTTTTGTTGTTGTTTTTTTTGTATCTTTCGATGAAAAATTCAGCTGAATGGTCAGTGTCAGAAGCTTGTCCTAGGTTTATAGTGCCTGAATGTGTCAGAACTTGTGCATGATTTTCTTTTTCAGATTTCTTTTTTACTCAGGTTCTAGAAGACTGAAAATTACTGGTTTTCCATCCTGAGACGACCCCGTTTGTTTGACTGGGCTGTAAGCAAGAAAAGACAAAAAAAAAAAAAAAAAAAAAAAAAACCCCCCCCCCCCCCCAAAAAAAAAAATCTATGTGCCTGTATGGACAGGGATGTTGACAGGTAAAGGCAGGAACCTTAAATCTTATGGTGTTTAAAAAAAAAAATGATTACAAGGAAAGTAAGACCTTGCAGCTGGAACACTTTGCTTGACATAGCAGCTGCACACACACAGACAACTAACAAATTGAATCATCATTATTTTCTATTTCTCATCTTGGCAGGCAGCAAAAGATCCAGATTCTCTTCACCTATATGGATAGAATGGGAACTCGTAAAAGCTTGACCTTGAATCTTTTTTTTTTTTTTTTCCCCAGTGCATCTTGAATTAGTGTTATTTTCTTTTTTCTGTACAGTTTCTTTGTGACAATGTTCCTGTACTTTGGGCTGGGGTGTCTGATCAACATGCTGAGGGGTGAGACAGGGAAGAACCTCCTCCCTCACCACCAGTTCTGGGTGACACTGCCAGGCTACATCAAGGTGAGGGGTCTGTCTGCCTGTCTGCCTGCCTGCCATGATGTCAGCTATCTGGGGGACAGATGTGTTCACATGTCAGACAGAGATGGGCTTCGTTCCAGTGTGTTGTTACTCATTTATTTCAGCAGTTAACTGTGGTGGACGGATTTTTTCACGTACCAAACATGGATAGGCTTAGTTTTGGTGTTTTATTACTTTTATATTTCAGCAGTTGGGGTGCAGATTTGTTTGTGTATCAGACATGGAGAGGCTTAGTTTCTGTGTATTATTACTGGAATATTTCAGATATTGGGGGCAGATATGTTGGCATATCAGACAGGGATAGGCTTAGTTTTGGTGTATTATTGCTTATATGGGGGCAGATTTGTTGGCATATCAAACAGGGATAGGCTTAGTTTCAGTGTATTATTACTCGTATATATTTCAGCAGTTGTGGTGCAGATTTGTTTGTGTATCAAACAGGGATAGGTTTAGTTTCGGTGTATTATTACTCGTATATTTCAGCAAGTGGGGGCAGATTTGTTTGCATATCAAACAGGAATAGGCTTAGTTTTGGTGTATTATTTCTTGTATATTTCAGCAATTGCGGGGCAGATTTGCTTGCGTATCAAACATGGATAGGCTTAGTTGTGGTATGTTGTTACTCATTTATTATTGTAGTTGTGGAGTGCTCAAGGTGGCACTGAACACGTTGATTTTTACTGACCAGTTTGTTTTTGTTTCACATCAGAATATGTTGTCAGTTCAATCACTTGGGAGGTATGTAAGGAAAAAAAAAGAAGAAAAAAAAGGACTTACTCCAGCTCAGACAAGGCAATCAGTGCTTGAGCTTGTGTGGAGGTCAGGCATCTGCTTCTTGATTTTTGAAGATAAATTATTTTTTATTCTTTCATTTATTTTTTTCAGTGGATGTGCTGTGGTGTATATGGATCAGTCCGCACACTTTGATACCTCCTTGAAACAGAAACTGAAACTGAGGCAGTTATTTGTTATACTCTACCTCCATTGACTTCACCCCCATTTCATGCCCATCATTCAAGTGTGGGTAGACGAGATACCAAAAGCGTTTTGACATTACCAAGTCACAGACTCTGCATATGAATGAGTTGTAGGTGGACAGGTTACAGTATCAAGCATGTGTCCAAGTGTGTGGAATGATACTTATTTGCTACATCACATCTGCTTAAAGGAAAGAAAAAAAAAAGAGGAAGCACAGATACCTGACCCAATGCGTTGGTCAGGCCTTAATAGCCTATCTTGGGTCTGTATAGAACAGTAACGTGTAATGGATTAAGACAAATGAACAAAATAAGTGAATGAGAGGAGGGAGATAAATGGGGCTTGTCACACCAAGCCTCTTTTCCTGTGAACATCTGATTCTTTCCCTTTCGGATCACTGGTTCAGCATGATAATCAATTCACAGCCCTGCCAAATACCACAACTTAAGTACTTTGTCTAGGTGGGTAAGGCTAGGATAAAAAGGAAACAGTTACATTCACAGTGGCTCAAACTGCAGTGGTGAGTACACATGTATATATCACCACAGTTTTAACTGTTTTCAAGAGTCCAACTAATTGTGTTTTTAGTATTTTGAATTGTTTCCCTTTAATCGTTGTCTTTCCAGTCCATTTTGGAGTTGTTTTCTATTTACTTGAAATCAAGCAAAAATCAAGAATGAGTTGCATCACATGAAATGTTTCTCCCCTACATAATTAATTTTCCCTTTTTCAAATATACTCCCATTTCTTTTTTTTAATATACTATTTTGTCCTTTTTATGAATAGACTTTATTATTTTCAAAGGTTATTATATTTTTATCACTTCATTGCAAATTAAAGCATACCTCCAGTTGCATCCATATTACACTTCTCATAGAATATCATAATACAACTTCAACAGGCAGTTGGATACTGTTGCATCTAAACTGGAATAATGATGTGACACAGGTTTTGACCATGAATTGATATTCCATGTAAATATTTGAAATGTTTATTGATGAAAAATTAAGAAAAACCATTATGAAAGCACTTTCTTAAGATAAAAAAGTTGTTCAGAGATAAACGGACACAGACATTCTGTTTTAAATGTTGCCTCAATTAAATGTTGGCTTGGTGACTTGCAGGAGGGATTCCTGTTCACGCTGACCTGTGGAGGGAGCTCACCCAGTCAACGTACCTATGAGAGCATCTGACGTTCCACACTGTGAACTGGCAGGAAACTGAGAGACCAAGAGAGAGAGGGAGTGAAGAGAGGAAAAAGGGGCTGGGTGGAAGGGTGTGGGTAAAGAGAGAGAGAGAGAGAGAGAGAGTGAGTGTGTGTGTGTGTGTGTGTGTGTGTGTGTGTCTGTTACACCCATGAAAGTTTATATGTAACATGATTTTTTTGTCCTGTTAAATATAATGTGGAGAAAAGTGGGAGTGTGTGTATGTGTGTTTTAACTGATGGAAATTATCATCTGGTTGACAGACCTGTGAAAATATATCTCTTGGAGGACACTGTGTGTGTGTACATGTGCATGCATATTTGTATTATGCATGAGTGTGAGTGAGTGAATGATTGAGTGAGTGCATGTGCATATTATGTGTGTGTGTGCGTACACACACATTAAGTACATATGTGTATTTGCTGAATAAGTTGTAGGTCTTCGGACGTGTATGTCATTGAAGTTGTTTACATAAAAAACAAAAAACAAAAAAAAAAAAAAACACACAAAAAAAAAAACGTTTTTTCTTCTCAAATTTTATGACATGACTGAATTGTAAAAAGTAACAAGGTTGGTGAAAAGAAAAAAAAAAAAAGTATATAATTTTATATTCTCAGGGCAAACTTTGGGCTAATGCCATTCCAGCATTATGAATCCTAATATGGCTTCCATTCAGTAATGTGATTAACCACTTGACTGCTGAACATTGGGGAAACCAGATCAGTGTGCCCTGAGCTCGGAGGGCAGTAGGTCATTTTTGTGTACTTATCAGTGGTGTAATTGACTTTACTGAATGAAAGCTATGCATTTCCAAGAGGAAGAAGTCCAGATTACCTGACCAACACTGCAAGTGTCTGTATCTCTCGGGCCTGGTTATATCATTATGAGAGGAAGCGTAGAATACAGCCTTGTCAAGAAGTCCCAAACCAAAATGGACCTTCATAGCAACATCGCCATCCTTCTTCATCATTACCAATATAAACAAAAAAGGTCCCAAAGTCTGTGGCCTTTCATGCCCTGCTGTCATGGTGACCTCAGTTTCAATACCCCTCCACTTCCGTGCTTAGGGTGAGTCCTGTCGATGCCTTCAGTGTTGGCAGATTAATGGGGGGCTGTTGTTGGAGGGAAGTGGTGGCAGTCTCCACTTTTGGAGGGATGCTCACTCAGTCTGGCTCTGTGACTAAACCATTATTGTCATCAGTAGGGGGCTTAGTAGGTGGTGTCCGAGGTACGTTAAATCAGAACAGGCACCACTGAACACCACCGAAGTGACTCAGCAGCAGTGCAAGGTGTCCTCTGGTGTGTGGCCTCCTGGTGACTTAACATCGATGGTTCCCTGCGGACTGCTGATTTGGGAGTGTGACAGACAAACCCAGGTGTGGCTGTGTTTGGCGGACTTGGAATGAGTGGCATGGGAGCAGTGCCACTGAAACAGTGCAGATGACGGGGTAGAAAAAAAAAAAAAAGAAAAAAAAAAGTCCAAACACAATGTTGACTAACATCCTGACTTGTCAGCTCATGTCTTATCTCAGTGAGTGACAGATCTTTCAGTGATGAGCATTCTAGTCAGCAGCACTGAAAGGGTTAAAGACAGCTGTGTGTTCATGACTTCTTTCTCTCATGACATGAATTCAGGTTTCAGATAATGGTCTAGGCATTATGCACAAAGTGAAGGAAAAAATGTCAGTCTTGTTCACTGGTGTTGATGATGTGTTTGTTTTCACGACACTACCCAGATAACAGTTTGGAAATAGTATGCATTTGGGTCAGTGGTGGTGTAAACAGGTGACACTTATCTCAGGCAAACACAAGTTTTTTTGTCCAGTCGGTACAGACAGTGTTTTAGTGCAAACTGCTGTCAGATTTTTGTTTTCCTAGTACATATCAGAAATCAACACTGTTCAGGCAGATTTAATTTTATTAAAGAGATACAACATATTTGTTAATGATTGACTGAGAGGTATGTTGAAGTAGTTCCGTTTTCATTTATGCTTTTTTTTTTTTTTTAAACTATCAGTTGTATAAATTTTATTAAGGAGATGCAACATATTAATGATTGACTGAGAGGTATGTTCAAGTGTTTTTGTTTTCATTCATGCTTTTTTTCTTTTTATTTTTTTCCATCAGTTGTAATGTTTTTGTTTATGCAGCACACTTCACAACATACCAGTGTGTTTGTTTTTTCATGTTAGACGCATGCTGTACATATGGGACTTCAGTTTTTTGTCTCATCTGAAGGACAAGCAGTGCAAAGTGTTGTGGAGGGGGAAGAGCAAGCACCCTGGTCCTTGATGGAATTGAACCCAGGACCCTCGTGTCCTAGTCACATGCTCTGTCACCAGGCAGAGCTCCACCGGAGTTGTGAGGTGTGAAGCTGTAATCCATATAAGTATACTGTAATTTTTGGTATATGAGGCATGCCTGTATTTGATTATATATTATCCTGTATATATTCTTATATACATTATTCATACCTAGTGTGTTGTTAAATGTTTAGGTCCACAGGGTAAGTGCTGTCTAAACACAAATTATTATTATCATTAAGGTGATTCCTGCAAATTTGATAAAAATCAAAGAAAAATCCTGGAATAAGCATCGTCGTGTATTGGGTGCAGTCAAATAACAGCTGACCTGGTGAAACTAAAGAATCTTTGGAACTGTGCTGAACAATATGCCACTAACTTTCAGCACAGTAACATTTGCAACTGAATTATACAAAACGAAGAAGAGAACAAGGAAAACAAAACATCTTGCTCACAAACTTTTTATTTTATTTTATCAACATTACCACATGAGAAAGCTGAGTGTAACACTGAACGGGACACAGGACGAACAAACATTCACCTCTCCTTCCTCACACCAAGACCAAACAAGAATTTACATTTTCACATTTCAGTTCAGTTCACATAACTCAGTGACTGTGTATGCAGTGCATGGCTCGTGGAGTAAACGAAACATGTGACTCACGAAACAGGGACAAAACATGTGCGGCACACAAACACGACATGCTGACAAGACACAAACTGAACTGTTACACTGAGAAATCTGAACTCACAGAGTCCAATAAGAAAAGTTAACACGCCTCTTCTGACATGTTGCCATTCAAGCTGAAGGTTGCAGCACTTCTTTCCACTTCTGCCAAGTGTCAACAGCTTTGTTATTTGCATTTGCTTCGATGATGCACGTATTTTAAAACTGCCAAAAATAGTGTTCATCTGAACTGTTAGGTTGATTACCTTCCATTTAAGCACAAAATCATTGGATGCGTGCTTTCTTTTCAGCATTATGCTTATTGGTGATGTGTGTCTCTGCTTGATAACACACAAAACAATCAGTTGGATGGAGGCTTTGTGAATGATTGACTGTACAAAAGCAGGGGAGTTTGGGTCAAATTTTGTGTGGCAACCTCTGATCGTTTTTCAGCAAATTTCCCCCCCCCCTTTTTTTTTTACCATTGTTTATATCACTTTTTTTTTTGTTTGTGCTACTTTGTGATAAATTTGATAAAATACCTGCTTGTTTTGTCACTGATTTTATCCAAGTTCAGAGTGCAGGGATCAAGTTCAAGGAAGAAAATATTGAAGTCTGAAAATTAGTGTTTTTATTCAGAAAAATTACGTTTGTTTACTTGTTTTATTTATTTAATTTTTTCCGCTTTGATATGTTTATGTATGATGGCTTCCTTTTTTTCATTTTGGTTGTAAGAATTTTGTAAAATATGTTGTGATTTGAACTTTGAAGATAACTACTCATTATATCATACCATTTGATCACAACATTATTTGAGGTGTGATTAAAATGTCGTTTTGGGTATTAATGCAGTGTCTTTGCCAATACAACAGTGAAAATGTATTTTCTTCTTCTATAAGATACAAAAATTAATCTGTAAGGTGATAATCAGATTCAGAATCCAGATTCCCCAATATTGGCAGCTATCAGCTATGCTAATCAAACTTTTCATGTATATGTTTTTTGTTTTTTTTAATAATTTGCTGTGTACATATAGGGCCTTGAATAAATTTGACTCAAACAGTTGAACTGCTTTAATCAGTGTTTTGAAGTATGGTTTGTATCATTCAGGGAAAAAAAAGTTATGCTTGCTTTTTTGCAGCTGATAAAAAGTGGGAATTTTGAACAATATGAACAATATGGATTCAAATGACCCGTTTTACTTTTTTTTTTATTGTTTTTTTTTTCTTTCTTCCCTTTTTATCTAACTGGATGGACATCGTTTCATATTACTGGTAAGTTTTTTTTTTTTCTTCAGAAAAGTAAAGCAGACTCAAATTGGTTAAGATGGTGAGTGTGATGTAGTGTGTGCATATGTCCATTCAGTGGTGTTGTCAATCGTTCATTTTAATTGAGTCTTCCAGTGAGTGCTTTCCATTGATCATCAAATCGTTTGGTCAGTGTTTTTCACCGATTAAATCATCTATTGAGTTTAAGGTGTGTACATTTCATTGCTCAAGTGTCAAGTCAGTGATGTGCATTGATTGTTGATTTTTTTGTGAATGTTTTTCATAGACCATCAAACTGCTTAAAACACCTACATGTTTACCACTGGTCATTTAATTGTCCAGTGAGTGTTCACCACTGATTGTTTCATTATGCAATGAGTGTTTACCACTGATCATTTAATTGTCCAAAGAGTGTTTACCACTGATCATTTAATTGTCCAATGAGTGTTTACCACTGATCGTTTCATTGTCCAGTGAGTGTTTACCACTGATCATTTGATTATTCAGTGAATGTTTACCACTGATATTTTCATTGTCCTTTGAGTGTTTACTACTGATAATTTCATTATCCAATGTGTGTTTACCACTGATCATTTAATTGTCCAATGCATTTTTTCAATGGATCGTTGAATTGATCAGTGCACTTTTTTAAATTTTTTAAATAGTCTGATGTATATTTTCTATTGTTAATGAAATATTCCAATGATCTGGGCCACTGTTTTCCACCGACCGAACAATTATCATACAGTGGGTGTCATACAATGTGATAAACAGATTATAATTGTTTTCTTTAATGTTTTTTTTCCACTGGTTGTCGTGATCATAATGAATAGAACTGTCAGTGTTGGGCAGTGTTTATCCGGTGTTGCTTGTCCATACATGGTGTTCATATAGTCAGACTTTAAACAGAAACTGTGATTTAACTTCTGAATGAACATTCAAGAATAAGAAAATCATTTAATTACGAGTCTGATAATTCCTCCGGATAAATATGGTGGAGGAATGAGTGCTCAAAATTATATCAGCAGAGTACTGTTACCTGCTGCTATTTTGCTTTTGCTTTGTATGTTTTTTTTCCTCCAGTTAATTATGGAGGAGGAATGATTGCTTAAAATTTTTATCTGCAGTTTCAGTTTCTCAAGGAGGCATCACTGTGTTTGGACAGATCCATCTTTGCTACGCCAGCAGCATACACCAAGATGCTTAGTCAGGCCTGAGTGCATGCATATATATATTCATTTGTCACTCAGATTAGATTTCTTCAAAAGAATTTTGCCAGTGGACAATAGTCTCATTGCCATGGGTTCTTTTTTAGTGTGCCAAGTACGTGTGCAGCACGGGACCTCAGTTTATTGTCTCATCCGAATGACTAGATGTTGAATTTGATTTCCCAGTCAAACTTGGGAGAAATGCTGAATGCAAGTTTTTATGTATGCATGTATGAGCATTGCTTTCGATACACGTCTGTGCGTGTTAAACTATGTGCGTGCGTGTGTGTGTGTGCGCACTATTTCCTCCCACCTCACCTTTTTCTCTCTTTGTCGGTCGGCCTGTCTCTCCCTTTGTCTGTCTGTCATTCTGGCAAACATACAGAGTTGCATTGAAAACACACATACATAAACAAACAATTGTATTGAAAACACTCCCTCTGTCTGCCAGTCTCTCTCTCTCTTCTCTTTTTTTCTCTCGAATGCACACACAGGGTTGAATTAAAACTACACACACACGTGCGCGCGCGCGCATGCAGAGTTGTATTGAAAGCAACACATACATGCACATATACAAACTTGCCCGCATTCCCTAAATAGTCCCCCTTCTCTCTGTGTCTGTTTTTCTCTGTCTGCAGAGTTTAGATTTGGTTCTGCACTGTGTGTGTTATTTGACTGGTTCACCACAAAGTCAATGGGTAATTTTCAAAATTAATGGGTTAAGAGAATAAGTTTCTCTCTTTTGGCCTACTCCATTGGCAACCCTGCATGACCCCTCACCCACCACACAATGTGTATTTTTGTACTTTGTCCTTCGCACTCCGGCTTTTGTATAGATACCTGTGGAGCAGTTTAACACGCGCGCACGTTTGTGTGTGTGTGTACGCGTGCGTGTGTGCGATGAAGTGTGAAATGGACTGCTTCTCACAAGCCTGCGACAACTTCGGTCTCCATTAACACCAAAAACACCGAAGTTAAGAACCAGTCTGCCCAGGAAGGCCACACCAGGAGCCGCGCATCACAGTGAAGGGGCAGAACCTCCAGGCAGTCGACAATTTCACCTACCTGGGCAGCATGCTCTCTCGCGCAGTGAACATAGACAATGAGGTCAACGACAGGGTCACCAAAGCCAGCGCCTTCTTTGGGAGACTCTGTGAGAACGTCTGGGAGTGGAGGACTCAGCTCTACCACTAAATTGAAGGTCTATTTTGCTGTGGACCTTACCACCCTCCTTCACGCCAGCGAGACCTGGTCTGTCTACAGCAGACATGCCAAACAGCTCAATCACCTCCACCTGAGCTGTCTCCGCAGACTCCTCCACATCAGGTGGTAGGACAAAGTCCCTGACACGGAAGTCCTGGAACAAGCTGGCCTCTGCAGCGTCTACACCCTCCTGCAGAAAGCCCAAGCCAGGTGGGGTGGAAATAGGTTCAGAATGCCAGACAGCGGACTGCCTAAGCAGAACTGTGTCAGTGCAAGCGCTCAGTAGGAGGGCAGAAGAAATGCTGCAAAGACCGCCCCCAAGCGGCTCTCAAAGACCTTGGCGTTGATACCAACACGAGGGAGACGCTTGTCCAGCTTGGCACCGCAAGATCACCAAAGGAGCCCGTGCAGCTGAAGCCAGGCGCATCACCAAGGCGCAACGAAAGCGTGCTGTGCCCAAGGCCCGAGAAGCATCTACTGCCACAACAACACCCGTTTACTTGTGTCTCACATGTGGGCGAGCCTTCAGGGCCCGGATTGGCCTCACCAGTCACCTCTGGAACCACAGGCACCGATCTTTCATCTGATTCTTGAAGCCATGGTCATCTTTGAATCCGAAGGACAAACATCACCATTCTTACCAGCCGCCGTGGCGAAGTGATTAGCGTCGCGGACTGACGGCTGGGAGGACGCGGGTTCGAATCCCAGCAGAGGTGAGTTTTCGGCCCGCGGCCGGCTCCAACCCAGAGTTGAGTGTGCTATGGGGTTAATGGGGAGACTGGGACCACACAGTCGAGTGTCATTCACTTCACGGATGCGTCTTTGGGTGTGTTGCTCTAATTACCTGACCAACACTTCAAGTGTCTATCTCTCGGGCCTGGTTGACGCCGGGATATAATTGTAACGGATTATTTTTTCTTAAATCCGTAGGCCTGTGTTACTTTCAACCGGCACTCCATCCGAACCAAAAAAAGCACAACACGAACGCGAATCAAGTTTTTTTTATTTTTTATTTTTTTTTTTTTTTTTTAGAAGAACGCAAACTCTTTTCTTTTACTTTTTGATTAACTCAATAATATTAATAAATGTGTAATGAAAGAAAGAAAACAAGTGTTCATTTCCCCAACTCAATCAAAAAAAAAAAAAATTCGTTATGCAAACTCACTCAAAAAAAAAAAAAAAAAAATCCTTTCTTTTCAACTCACTGAAAAAATATAAACAAAAAGTAACTAAACACACACACTACAATGACGGCCGCCCACATCTCAGGCGCCGACACACCCCCGACGGACGCCGTGGAACACTGGGCACCACACCAAAGGGTGGTCTGCCGTTGGAAGTAGCTCCTGGCATGGCCGCTCTTCCTCAGCAAGTAGTCTCTCCCCGGGACGGCAGTGGTCCAGCGTCTCCCTCAAAACGAAATTAAAGTATCCCCATAAGTCTCCCGACTCAACCAGCTATACCCAAATGTCTGCCCCCAATGAATACAGATCAACTATTACATTCACATAAAGAAGCGTTAACGCTTACATCATACCAAGCAGCTCCCAAAATTATTCGACTTGGAGCATCCCCAACATGAAAAATCAATATTCATCTCACGTATTTTTTTTTTAAAGTAAAATCTTTTTCCACATTAAACACAAACCAGTCTTAGCCGAATATTGGAAAAAATATCAAGAACAAAAATATTTACTTTCTTCGGCAAAATAAAACAAGTCAATAAATACCTATGTCCAGTATGCTGTTCACAACGGGAATGCTGCTGGCCCATAAGTCAAACAGCAACTGACTGGCATCAGCAAAAATAAACCAGGGAAACGGAACTGGCCTAATGTTAACAGTTAACAGTTTAAAAAAAAAAAAACGGCATTCACGTGCTTCACAATATATCCCACAACAGAACATCGGATGGGAACCTTATGTTCCTGCGTGAAAAATTGTCCGCATTTTCAAGTAGACATAAAAATCAACACGCACAAAAAAATACCATATAAAAAATTGTCACCGACAACACATGTACAAAGCGATTTGTTACAATAATTATGAAAGGAAGCGTGAGTACAGCCTTGTCACGAAGTCCCAAATCAAAATGGACCGCCATAGCAACATCGTCATCATCGTCATCCTCTCCTCCTCCATTATTACCAGTATAAACAAAACTGTCTCCATGTCTGTGGCCTTTCATGCTCTGCTGTCATGGTGACCTCAGTTTCGATACCCCTTCACGTCCGTGAGTCCTGTCAGTGCCTTCAGTGTCGGCAGATTCGTGAGGGGCTGTTGTTGGAGGGACGTGGCGGCGGTCTCCACTCTGGGAGGGATGCTCACTCAGTCTGGCTCCGCGACTAAGCCATTATTGTCGTCACTTGGGGGCTTAGTAGGTGGTGTCCTAAATACGTTGAACCTGAACAGGCACCACTGAACACCACCGTGTTTTCGGGGAAGCATTAGAAAAGTGGAAGGGAGGGGAGGGGGTTAGGAGGGGGGTGTGATAGGGGGCAGTTCCGTGTCCTTAAGCAGATCCGGGCATGTCATCAACTCCAAAGCAGAGATGGGAAATCCAAACCGGTTTTGACCTTGTTGAAAATAATGCAGTATTCTGTATTTTGGTTAGGTTCATATCCGTAAGATTAGTGGTTAGGTTCAGTTTTTTGGGAAATTTGTTGACCATATATTTTCAGCATTGTTTTACTGCAAATCCGATGCAGATGACCTTGGTGTGTGTGTGTGTGTGTGTTGTGTGTGTGTGTGAAAATGAAATATACGCCAACCAATAACACAATGAATGGACAGCACAGTAAAGCATTAGATTGGGGGGAAAAGTTGGTCACAGGCTCTCAACATTTACTGAACACAACAACGGGCATAAAATAATTCCCGCCCGCACAGACAAAAACTTTAAAACCGCAACATCGTTTTATGCGTGTAGCTTTCCATGTCCTTTTTGTCTTGTATTTTTGGTATTCCAGGTATAGAGAACATATTAACTTCTGCAATAACATATTTTCTCCGAGATTACATTCCGACAACAGACCCCTCAATCGCTTGAACTTAAACTCACTGTCTGTACAAACTACCATACCCTTAGTAATAACCCGGTCGCAACAGCTGTTGTACTGTCCCGACTTATTGCACATCGTTTCGATGGGCCGCACATCTGATGAAAGTTATTGCAATTTCCTGTCCTGGGCTACCCTTGCCCCCCCCCCCCCCACACACACACTTACCACACCCCTACCCCCACGCTAGCGCGCACACTAACACTCACCCACAGACACACACACACTACACGATGACTTCGATAGAAAGTAGGGTGGGTAGGAGGAGAAAGAATGCAGACAATTAGCTATGCTTCATCACACCAAAAGGCCTGTTTGAACACGTGGGTTTTCAAGTTTGTTTTGAAAGAGGACAGCGTTGGTAAGCGGCGGAGATCCAGGGGAAGAGAATTCCAGATAGAATGTGCTTGATACTGAAAAGCCCTTGCACAAACCGGATACAGGTGAACTTGTGTGCCACCTGGTCATCGCCGCTAGAACCTCGTCTGTCAAGGTCTCTGCACAACAGGTATTCCAGATCCTCGTCTCTCAAGGTCTCACCTGCACAAGTATTGCAGATCCTCGTCTCTCAAGGTCTCACCTGCACAAGTATTGCAGATCCTCGTCTCTCAAGGTCTCAGCTGCACAAGTATTGCAGATCCTCGTCTCACAAGTTCTCTGCACATCAGGTATTCCAGATCCTCGTCTCACAAGTTCTCTGCACAACAGGTATTCCAGATCCTCGTTTCTCAAGGTCTGTGCACAACAGGTACTCCAGATCCTCGTTTCTCAAGGTCTGTGCACAACAGGTATTCCAGAACCTCGTTTCTCAATGTCGCACCTGCACAACAGGTATTGCAGATCATCGTTTCTCAAGGTCTCTGCACAACAAGTATTGCAAATCCTTTGTCTCTGAAGGTCTCACCTGCACAACAAATATTGCACATCCTCGTTTCTCAAGTTCTCACGTGCACAACAAGTATTGCAGATCCTCGTCTGTCTCTCAAGTTCTCACGTACACAAAATGTACTCCAAAGCCTTGTCTCTGAAGGTCTCACCTGCACAACATGCATTCCAGAACCTATTCTCCCGAGGTCTCACCTTCACAACAAAATATTCTCTCTCTATTTCTTTCTGCCAACGTAGGCTACACCTCCCACATTCACTCACATGTACGACTGGAGGTTTACGTGCATGACTGTTTTAACCCCGCCTTTAACCCCTGCACTGCTGCTGACGAGTGTGATCATTCGGACTTCTACCTCCTGGAATTATGTTACCGTTGTTCAGTAAACTCGATTACGGTATGCAAAAGTGTTCATAATGCAGTAACTGATGCCATACCACGTTGATCTTATTTCACACTGTTTCTAGCAGTCAATGGGGTTAGTAAAGGCAACCAAACTCCGTGTTCGGGGGAGTGTACTGTACATACTGGGTATGTTCATGTTTCCATAGCCTTTTCGTTCGTGAGGTGGGCAAAACAGGCTGTAACTGGACCCCAGTATCTGCCTGAAGGCTCGGGTTCATCGTGACATTTATCTTCAGAACTGTGCTGTATCCTCTTTAAGTCTCGTAAACGACACTGCTGATGAGTTTCCATATCTTTTTCTGTGCCCAAGTTTTGACCCTTTTAAAAAATTTTTAATATATAATCTCGATATTATAGAAACCACTCAAACTCCATTAAATTCCCCTTCTCTTTCCTGGAAAAAACAACATAAGAACAGTTTTTTTCTATACGTAGTTCTTTCCGGTACAATGTTGTCTTCTGATTGGGGAAAGATTGTTGTCAGTTGCTAAGGAAAAAAAATGTTAATGTGCGTTTACATGTTTGCTCAAATGGGCTTTCTTTCTTTTCTTTTTTCTCTGATCGTTCTTTTTGTTTGTATAGTAAGTGTAAAAGTATGGCTGTAACGTCCCATTGCCCCCAGGGGGGGCATGAAATGAATTTGTTGCCTCCCTTGCTTTGCAAAATTCAAAGTGAGATCACTTATCCGCGCCTTTATCGCCAGAATTCATTAATAAAAACGATAACATCATGCAAAACATTCAGTTAGAAAGGGGAAACAGCTGGATTTTTTTTGTTTTGCTTTTTTTGTTTTGTTTTGTTTTGTTTTTTGTTTCATTACCGTCCGCTTTCGAGCGTTACGGTCACGCTTTTAATATCAGTGAAACCCCTCTTTCCCTAGCCTCCCCCCACTCCACAACACACTCAATCACTCATTCACACACATTTTACATTTTTTCACATAGTCGTCAAAATAATAGTGTTCATCGACTCTCTTTCCCTCACGCGCGCGTGCGCGCACGTGCACACATACAGACGCATTCCATCAGTCTGTATCGATATGTTGTGTATGTTGTGGAAGTGCTGTGGGTGTCTGTGTATGAGCGTGTGTGTGTGTGTGTGTGTGTGTGTGTGTGTGTGTGTGTGTGTGTGTGTGTTGTTCGTTTGGATACTTGTTGCTGTTGGTTGTCCTCAAGTCAGAATGATATCTTGAAATAGTTTCTTTTTTTTGCTGTTAACACCCGTTTGAAAAAAAAATCTACTTAATTTGATATCACAATTACCAATACACAGCCATCGTTATCAGTCGTTTATTTATGAATGTACTTGTATGTTGTTTCTTATCCATGATTAAATTTGTCCACTTACTTTTTCTTTGCGATTATGGCCTTCACTGAACACCAGTTATATCGAAATATACGTATGTAGTGCCTTTTAAACATCTAAATAACATCCATATATTTTTCATTTCTATCACAATTGAGTTAATCTACATGTAATGTATGGTAACCAAGAGAGATTACCTCGTTTAGACTAAGTGGTTTCGTCAGTGCGTATAATATGTTGTGTTTCTTTTGATGTCTTTGTCGTTAAAACAACAACAAAACAAAACAAAACAAAACAAAAACAGGGTGTGGCTGCATTGTTTTAGTTGTGTGTGAGATGGTTCATCAGTTAGTTTCTTAATCAGTTAAATAATCAGTCGTCCAGTTAGTTCTAGTGTTGTCTCTGAAAATTACATGTATAATTGGAATTAATGTGTGCGTGCGTGTGTGTGTGTGTGTGTGTGTGTGTGTGTGTGTGTGTGTGTGTGTGCAATCTGCATATCTATCATTGGGCTTGAGGGCCACCAGTGAACAATCATCTGCAATGACAGCTTCCTGGATGAGGCTGTACAGTGTTTGTGTTTTGACAGTCAGTCAGTCAGTCTGTGCAGGTCGAAAACGGACCCATCGTATCTGCACGACATGCATGCAAATGGAATTGATTTCTTATGTGTAAATATATGTGCCTATGATATATCATCTCTTTGCATTCCATTTTGATAACAGTGAAGTCAACACACGAATTTCACTTTTTTCAACAAAACAAAACCTCATTTCTTATTTCCTAGCCAGTTCCAGATGTATGATGATATTTACACATGAACAATGTACAGATTTCCTTTCGAACCCCCATTTATATTTTCATGAAGAGATCATGAAATAATTGTAAAGAATAAGTCCAGTCTTACAAAAAAAAAAAAAAAAAAAAAAAAAAAAAAAAAAATCTCCATTGGTATTTCCAAAACATTCGAACATAATGACGTAAAATTGGAAACTGTAAATTTTCTGAAGGATGCTGCTCAAAATGTCTCGGGCTTGGCTTATCAGCCACGGACGGACAAACAATATATTTGACTGATGGGTGGCTTGGCCAGATAGGGGAGCTCCGTTGCACCATGCCTCGAAAGTCATGCTGGTTGCTCTTTGTCAAGGGCTGGCACTTCCTCCTACTGGAGATGGCAGTGGGAAAGTGTTTCCTAGACTCTGTTCGTTCCTGTATGAACAACAAACCTAGTTTTCTTGGCAGGGGACAACTGATATTCATTTTATGTATCTATTGAGACATCTTGCTACATCGCATTTTCTTGAAGCTGTATGTGCTTTACAACAGCACTTAAAATATAAAGTCACAACGGTTCGTGAACGAAAAACAACAATAACAACAACAACAAAAAACCACAAAAAAACCAACAACCAAAAACCGCAAAACAATGTTACAATGAGCTCAGTTAACAATTTGACGTCATTCACTTCTGATGTCATTCCTGTCAGTAGTTGTCACTGTGAAGATTCCTTATCACCCACATGGAATCTGTTACTGTCACTGATTGTGTGGAGTGATGGCCTGGAGGTAACGCGTCCGCCTAGGAAGCGAGAGAATCTGAGCGCGCTGGTTCGAATCACGGTTCAGCCGCCGATATTTTCTTCCCCTCCACTAGACCTTGAGTGGTGGTCTGGACGCTAGTCATTCGGATGAGACGATAAACCGAGGTCCCGTGTGCAGCATGCACTTAGCGCACGTAAAAGAACCCACGGCAACAAAAGGGTTGTTCCTGGCAAAATTCTGTAGAAAAAATCCACATCGATAGGAAAAACAAATAAAACTGCATGCAGGAAAAAATACAAAAAAA
This sequence comes from Babylonia areolata, assembly GCF_041734735.1. NCBI lineage: Eukaryota > Metazoa > Mollusca > Gastropoda > Neogastropoda > Buccinidae > Babylonia > Babylonia areolata. The sequence goes on along the minus strand of NC_134897.1, from coordinate 22,476,957 downwards.
AAAGGGTGGCGCTGTAGTGTAGCGACGCGCTCTCCCTGGGGAGAGCAGCCCAAATTTCACACAGAGAAATCTGTTGTGATAAAAAGAAATACAAATACAAAAATCTCCCCAATCTTACAAGGCTACTGACAGATAAAAACACCCTTACTCACATGTGATCTGCTACATCATCAAAAGAAGGGAGATATCTCTGGAAAGCTGAAAATTCATACATTTTGTCCAGACTGACATATCCCCAGATCATTTCCTCAGTTTTTTTTCTTTTTCTAATTGTTCTGTATATTGATGTCTGTCTTAGAGTTACTTGCTTTTCATGGACTGCTTTGAAAAAATGATTGGATTGGAAGGTGTCTCTTGATCACTCGTCATTCAGGATGACAGTTCACTGCTAACGCCGAGATATCGGAGGAGTCAATAAGGTACGAAAACTGCATTCATATCAGGCATGCAGATATCTTTCTCCAACAGAGAGAATGAAAGAAGCCTCCAATGACAGTGTTGGAAGGACTCCCATTGCTCATTTCCCTTTTTATTCAAGTTATTTTCAGATTATGGAAGGACTGTTAAGATGTTACATGCCCTTGGTCTCCGCCACGACTGATTTGTACCCCCCCAACCCCCCCACCCCCCCAAAAAAACCCCAAAAAACAAAAAAACAAAAACAACAACAACAAAAAAACAAAAACAAAAACAAACAACAACAACAACAAAAAAACAACAACCAACAACAACAACAACAACAACAAAAACCCCAAAAAGAAAACCCAAGGCAAACAAAAACAAAACAAACAAACAAACAAACAAAAACAACAACAACAAAAGTACATATATATATATAAATCTGTCGCTGTCACTGATTGTGTAACCTGGATTCCACACGTGTGCCTGTGTATGTGGTGGGTGTGTAGGAAATGTGTGTGTGTGTGTGTGTGTGTTTGTGTGCGCGCGCGCGCGCACGCTTACATACACACACACCCATCTCTCTCTCTCTTTCTCTCTCTCTCTCTCTATATATATATGTATATATAGGGTAGGTATGGGTAATAGCGAACGATCCAGTCGAAGAGACCAGCTCAACGTGTGTACTGTAAAAATAACATGTCGTATGACAGTCAAACGTAATTCTTCTGCTTTTGAAGGCTTTCTCCGATTGATTGCACCAGGAAAAGTTCGTCTGCTTACTCTTCTCAACTTTTTGTCGACGTTTGAAATAGCAAAGGTGCCTGAGGGTAAATGCGAACGGGCAAGTGTAATTGCGAACACTGGCTTTAGGTACATGTAGACAATTAAAACATAAGCAGGTCTTTAACTCATTAAACATAACATATTATTGGAACATCCCACTAGACTGTTGTATTGTTCATTTTGATCGCACATGCACACAAACACACAAACAGACGTTTAAACACATACACCCCACATCGCACACAAACACACTTTTGAGAGTGCGCTGTAACTCGATTCAGATCGAGAAAACTGAATGCCTACGCTACCTAGGAATACACTTCGACAGGATGCTGACCTTCAGAAAACATACGGAAAATACTGTTCTCAAATGCAAAAAGGGCCTTTCAGTCTTAAAAGCAATGGCAACCAAAGGAATTGAACAACGCCACCTCTTCCTGCTATACCAATCACTCGTCCTCAGTGTGATCGACTACGGACTTGGGCTAACAACACCGTCTCAAAGCAACCTCCTAAAATTAGAAAGAGTCCAAAATGAAGCTATGAGGCTGATCCTTGGAACAACAAAAGACACGCCCACAGAAACCATGCGATACCTGCTTGACCTTCCTTCAGTGCAGGCCAGAAACAAGTTAGAACAGGTCAAGACCTACTTCAAAGCATTAGAAAACCCTCAAAACCCACTGCATGACGCAGTCAAAGAACCAAAAGGCAGCCGCCTAGGACGAGGAAGATCATGGATGGGGCAAGCAGAAGACACAATCCAGCTAGTATGCCGCCTACAAGACCTGAAAGAAACAAAAGAATGGGAGAAAAACCCCGAAAACCTCAACCATCTATTCAACACAGCCATTTCACCCACTCTAGGAAGACATTGTCGGGAATGGCCAGAGGGCAAAACTGATGCG
>NC_134897.1:22457364-22472364 GCF_041734735.1 Babylonia areolata | reverse complement strand
CCTTTTTGGTTTGACGATTACGTTCTTCGTTTTATAGCTGTTAAAAGTAGGTTGGTGCCACTGAGGTCAGGAACCAAAGCAGCATAAACAAATCTGTTGCAATATCGCACAAAGGCTTTTCTTCTTCTACTACTACTGCTGCTTCTTCATCTTCTCCCTTAACTATGTGAAGAGTCATTGGGGCAGGCGTCGCGACACATGAGAACCGTTCACCAGATTCCTCCAGGTGCGTGCGTGTGTGTGTGTGTGTGTGTGTGTCCAAGCCCAGGTCTCTAGCGGCTTTGACTGCGTACAGAGTTAGGTCGGTGTGACCAGCTTTCCTCTTGGTTCGGATTGCACGTACTCTGCCCACAAGGTGAGTCAGGAAGTGCTTGTTGCATTGTATTGTATTGTGTCGTGTTGTGTTGTATCATATTGCATTTGAAAATAATGTACACACCGCCTTCAATCAAAATACAATCAAATCGCTACCAAGCAGAGCCATGCAAAAAAATATTTGATCGTTATGCCCTATTCACCAAGCAAAAAACAAAACAAACAACAGCAACGACAACAACAAAACAACAACAACAACAAAAAACACCCAAAAAACAAAAAGAAACACACACACAAATCCGCATTCTAGATTTATCGTTCACTGAGTCAGCTGAGGAATAAAAAATACACATCATAAAGAAATACCTGCTGTTAAGTGACATGCATTCACCATACTGTCATATAAAGAGTGTAAGGACTGTCAACGAAACACTCCAGCAGCCCCCCCCCCCCAACCCCCCCTTTATTCCGCGTGCTGCAGCATTTATTGAATGCCTCGCCGGGAACGACGTCACATACAAAGGAAGGCTGTCAACAAAGTGCAAAGGAAACTGCTGCCATGAGCTGCTTCTTGCCAAGCACGTTATCAGGTAGCCTTATTTCAGATTATAAGGATAAGGGAACGAGCCGCCGTGGCAAAGTGGTTAGTGTCGCGGACTGACGACTGGCAGGAAGTGGGTTCAGAGGCGGGTTGTTCGGTCCATGGTCAGCTCCTACCCAGAATTGCGTGTGCTAGGAGCTCGAATGGGAAGATTGGGGCCAAACAGTCCAGGGTCATCATCCACTTCACGGACGCGTCTTCGGGAGTGTTGCAGAAATTTCCTGACCAACACTGCAGGTGTCCGTATCTCTCAGCCTGGTTGACGCCGGGATATGATATTATGAGAGTTCATCCTTGTCGACTAGTCCCAACCTTTGTCGATTCCCCACAGCAGCCGCGTCATCACGTCATCATTATACATCATCAAAAAAACAAGAAACCACCAAAAATCCCAATCGCCACAAGGACATCAAAACCCTTTCCAGTCACCTCTTCCTGGCAATTTATATAGCAGTACGTTATAACTGTAACTATTGTTCATCATGTGGCATTTGAATAATATTTAATAGTTTTAATTATCAGTAATCCTAGTCCGTTTGAAGCAAGTACTGCCCTACTCACCCACGCCTGTTTAGCCTGCCTGGGACACAGGCCGCCAACAAGCACTCCCCAGCCATCCCTCAGGTCCTGTGCCAGTAGCTCCAGATGTCCCCAGGTGCGGCCTGTCCTCTTCATGTCTGCCTCCAGGTCACGTCACCATGTATTTCTTGGAAGACATCTTTCCCCTTTTTCCAGGCGGGTTCCAGGCGAGGGCTTGCTTTGTGGTGCTGGATGCAGGCTTGCGGAGCGTGTGGCCAGTCCATCTCCAGGGTCTTTGGAGGGTGTCTTCTTCTGAAGGCTGCTGTCTTGTTCGCTCCTACAGTTCTTCACTGGTGGTTCTGTCTGGTCAGCGAATTCTGAGAATCGTTATGAGACAAGTGCTGATGAAAGTCTGGATTCTCTTCATGGCGGTGACTGTGGCTCTACAGACTAGGACAGAATATATATATATATATATCTGTATATATAGATACATACACACACAGGGCGCCGCCGCAGAATCGGTCAGACTTTGAACTTTTGATCACCAGTGATCGTGGTTCGAGGCCAGGTTTCGACATGGTCTTGTGTCTTTGGGAACGGAACTTTAGTCTGTTTAATTTCCCTAACTCCGCCCAGGTGTGAATGGGTTCGGTTGGGGAAGTTTAAACGGGGAAAGGAGAGGGCTGTGCCCCCGCCTTCCTGTGTCGACCGAGTCCTAGACACAGTTCAGTAACTATGATTCCAGTGCCCCTGTAGGTAACACACACACACACACACACACACACACACACACACACACACAGATATCTCTATATACATACACACACACACACACGCACACACACACATACACACACACACACACACACACACACACACACACACACACACACACACATATATATATATATATATATATATAGAGAGAGAGAGAGAGAGAGAGAAGGAACAAAACGTATAGAGATATGGATGGATGGGTGTCTTTGTCTGTCTGTCTCTTTATCTCTGTCTGTGTTATTCATTTTCAAAATTCCTTTTTGTTTGCATTTTCCCTTCGCAAATATTCATCATGAATGTGCATAAACAGAACGGTAACTGATACACACACACACACACACACACACACACACACACACACACACACACACACACACAGATACAATATAGCATTAGAATGACACATTAATGAAAGAGAGAGAGAGAGAGAAATATGATATTACATATTTTGCAATATACAAAGTTTGCTTGATTCTTTCGTCTTTATTATTGCCCCCGCATGAAAGGGTGTCAGAAAAATATACGTATGAAAGAAAACAACAACAACAACAACACTTTAATCAAAGACAACGCACCCAGCCTTGTTAAATGACGCTCACTCAGCTAAGCCCGACCCATCTCCAATGAACCGGAAGTTTGGGGGCCTGCAGACTACAGCTGCCTTCGTGACAGAGAATGGGATGACCATCTGACAAACGAGAAGAAGATGTGAATCAATAGCTGGCATAGAAAATATGTGCATGAATAACTGGCATAACAATACTATTGCATGTCCATCTTTCTCTGTCAGTTACAAATCACCCTTTCATGAATACAACGATATCATAATAGTCTAATAATGAATAAGCGATATATTAAGCTATTATCAGTGATATAAACAATTCACAATAATAAGGCATGAACGTAGCACCATGTCTACCCTCTCTGTTGAATATAATGCTAATTCATTAATGATTAATGAAAACAGATCAGAGCTGCAGACGTCACCTTGTTTTACACCACCAGTACAACCGATGCAATCACACATTATGATTCATATAGCACCACATTATAATTCTGGCTTTAACATACATACTGTAAATACAACGAAGTATATTGCTCTTTTATACAGTTTTACAAAAGAATAGGCCATAAATAATCTCTGAATGGAATAAAACGCTTTTTCAAAGTCAGTAAAGGCAACATACAATATGCGAATGAAAGAGAATTGCTTTTGTACTAACACGAACTACTGGAATATATCTTTATGCAAATTCCACATGCTCAACTTTGTTTTGTTGTTTCTGCTGTGCGTACGGAACTCTATTAATTATGATTATCAGTCCTTTTCAGGCACACTGTCACACACTCCAGAAATCTGGGCAAGCCCAAAAGTCAGGAGACGTGGACTTTTAGGGTCGACACCGCACAACACACACTCCCAAGAAGGACGCAGAAATCCGTGTACGATTTTACAACTTTTATTCACACAATCACACACATATGGGTACAGGACCTACTTCCTAAGCTATCCCCAAACCCAAACCCTCGCCCCCACCTAACTCCAAACCACCCCTCCTTAACCCACCTTTAACCCCCACCGGGACAAAATCAAGAAACGAAAGAAAAACGAACCAAACACATACACACTCGCACATTCACTGCACAAGCGGCAACGTTCATTTAACTCATCTGTCACTCGTTGACGGACTGAAAAATCCCTGCTCCAGGCTGAGAGTCGAACGCCGACTACAGTCTCTCCCTCGACGTCCAGCTCACCCACAGAGCACCCCACTAGATGAGTCCGGGAGGTCGCGGCAAGCAGGGCAGGCTGCGGTCGAAGGTCGACGCCGAGGGACGATCTGGATCCCCAGGGTGCGACCCCAGGGTTTCGTGTCAGCGCTCGGCTCAGGTGGAAGACCCCGAGGGGCGACCTCGGAGCTGGGACAGCAGAGCAGTCGGTTTGCCGCTACTTGACAAACAAGCAAGCTGGGGACGGGGATAACCCCCTGTCAGTACCAGTCCATAACCGCATAACCCTATGCGCGTTGGGCGACCTAAGAAGCCACAAGTTGTGCTCTCATTCATCCAACAAGCACTCTAAGGCAAAATAATGAACGACCACTGTCATACACCAATCACACGACAACATGCATGCCTGGAAGTGAGGGGTCCGGAACCTGCCAGGGTACCGGCCGTCGCCCTACTTATACGGTGGCACAGGTCAACCCAAGACTCGAATCCCAAACCTTGTGCCGCGCATCCTGAAGCACGCTCCCACAGCGCTACGCTGCCAGAATCGAAGGCCCAATCAAGGTAACCTCCTTTGCACAAGCAGACATGTTGGAACAGAACATTCAAAAAGGAAGAATTATGATAGCGTCAGCACATGGCTGCCAAAGCCATTCGGATCACAAGCAGAGCAATTAAAGTGAACAAATCAATACACAAACTCTTCCAGTGCTCGGTCCATACAGGGAGAGAACTCAGTAACCTATTATTGCCACAATAGCTTACACGGAATACACTATCTTCTGACACGCTGCTAACAGCGGCCACTTACGCAGGTTTAAGGACCTGTCGAAACACAGTATTTCCCCCAACGTCTCCCTCACATTCCCGATACTAACATCAGCTTGTAAGCTTTACATATCCAACGTACACTCTGTCGAACAAATTACGGAGATTATACTATTCCCTCACACTTCCTCACAAGTGTATTAATATAAACTCAAACCCGTAACACACGGAATGATAATTATAACACTGGACCGTTACACGACAGTCTGTAACATCAGGTAATCGTAACAGTTTCATAAAGTGACCCCAGCCACTGTCCAACCCACAGACTTTCCAAAAGTGGAAAAGACAACTAAAGACACTCGGAAACAGTTACCGCCTGATACAAGGTTACCTCACGACAGCTTGTGATGGGCGAAGGTGGTGACTTGGGTGGGACCTTCAGCCGGGCACTGCAGCCTCTGCTCACCGGCTTGCTAAAAATCAGGCAGAGGTTCTGGCTGGCCAAGAACTCCTCTCCATCAGCCTTCCGGGCCTCTGCCACAAGGTCCGCGCTCTCTGACGTATCAGAGTCAAGTCACACCTAATCACAGGTAAACGGCAGGTGAGCGCGAGTTCTGCACTTGGCACGCTAACCGGCCAAAACACACATTGCACGCACTGCACTGCAGTTGCAGTCATGCCAATGTGACAAGAGCCCTATTGCTCCTACAGAGCGGTGTGTGCACGTGCTGCACAACTCTTACACAGGTAAAACGAGTGTGCATACACACGCTTTTACCAAACCAAGAACATGTCAGAAAACATGATCTAGAGATACTGGGATTCGAACTCCCAACCATCGGAACTAACACCACTTTCACCGGCCACTGAGCCATACTAAATCGCTCGCACTTCTGCCTATACTTCCGCAGCAACGAAAGGTTGGGCTGATCCGTGACACACACACACACACCCACCCACACCCACCCACACACACACACACACAGAGTGCATTTTACAGACATAAAAGAAATATTGGAATGAGTTCGAGCGACCTCTGGTAAAACACACACACACACACACACACACACACACACACACACACACAACCAACAGCCACTTCCCCCAAACACACAACCTTCCCCACACACCCCACGCAAACACGGAGTTTAATAATGGATGTGAATCGTATCTGAAATTAATCAGAGCAATATATATATATGTATATATATTTTTTTTATCACAAAGAAGACTGGAAGGTTATAATAACTTTTACATTTGTTGCAACAGCGTGGCAGACAGAGGATAAAAGACAGAGACGACCAGAATATTGCAATAAAAATAAAATACCCTGCGGGGTAGGGGGGTGGGGGGTAAAAAAAACAACACCCCACGAGTTATCTCCCTGCCCTCGCCCCCTCCCGCACCCTCCCCCCTATTTCCCCTCCCCCCCCCCCACATGTATCTCTGTCTCCTTATTCTTCTTAAGCTTCCCCATACTCCATGCATAATGTGTGGACGCACGAAAGCATGTGCACTTACTCACTCATTCATTCACTGACGCACATTCACAAACGTGTAAATATACTCACATACACACACGCACACGCTCACACACACACACACATACACATACGCGCGCACACACACACACATGCACTTGCGCTCACACACACATACGCACGCAGGCACACACACACACACGCACACGCGCGCGCGCGCACGCACACCCACACAAGCACGCACATACACACACACACACACATACGCACACGCACACATACACACACGCACGCACGCAAACACACATATGCGCGTGCGCATGCACGCACATACGCACACAAACACACGCTTACACACACACACACACACACACACGCACACACACACACACACGCAAACAGAGTAAATGAACAAGAAATGATAACTGTTTCTGTCAGTCTGTCTGTCTGTCTTTGTCTGTCTGTCTCTTTCTGTGTGTCTGTGTTATTCGTTTTTATAACAGTTTTCAAAATTATTTTTGTTTGTGTTTTCCCTTCGTAAATATTCATCATGAATGTGCATAAACATAACGGTAATACAATATAGCATAAGAATGACACTTTAATGACACACACACACACACACACACACACACACACACACACACACACACACACACAGAGAGAGAGAGAGAGAGAGAGAGAGAGAGAGAGAGAGAGAGAGAGAGAGAAACGAAAGTTTATTTAATAAGGCCATGGCCCCATTTGAAGGGGTGATTACATATTTTGTAAGAACAGATTTGCATAAGAATATAATCTTACAACATGTATGCTCAAAGCTCTGTTCTGTTTAACCAATCATGAAACTCCGTCGATTTAATGACTTATAAAAAAAAAATACGGCAAGATTCGATAAAACGTTATCATTTGTAGAAGACAGAAGTAATACTAACCGAAAATTACTTGGTCTGCTATTGTATCTCAACGGAATATATAATTGTCTCAAGTCATTTAATACAGGACAACATAATACGAAATGGACTTCATCTTCTTTTGCAGATCTACATAATGGACATACCATATCGTTTACACTGCTGGTCTTGTATCTTTTACTGTGAACGTTGATTTAAGATACACCAAAACGAAACCTTGTTAAAGCACATCTAATGACTCGGTTAATATTCTTTGCTAAATATGGTTCTGTGAGATGATTCCTTTTAAACAATCTGAACAAAGAAAATCTTTCACTATTTTGTACATGGTCGTTCCACTCCTGCCATCTAAAGTCGACCATACGCTGTTTAAAGCAAACAAGAAAATCATGAACACATCCAACGCCTTGATTAAGACATACAAATGCAAAACCATTACTACGTAAACATTTTCGAATGCTAGTTACCCATGTTACCCTTCCCCTGGCATTCAAATCAAATAACACTTTATAAGCTTGAGCAGGCAATCTGCATTCATTCATTTGAACCAGTTTTAACCAATACCTAATGCATTTTATATAAGAATTAATATAAATCGGGTACCTACCAAGCTCACCGTAAACTAAGTCATTTGGCGTTCTTCTGTCCACCTGCAAAAATCTTTTCATAGCAAACAAATGTAGTTTTTCTATCTCGTGCCCTTTTTCCAACCCCCAAATCTCAGCACTGTACTGTACTATAGGCTGGGCTTGAACATCAAACAATTTAAAAAACAATCTAACAGAATTACTTTCAAACTTATATAATAATTGTAATATGCTCAAGACAGCTCATTTCCCTTTGCTTACAAGGTTTCCACAAGCAAACGTAAAACAAAGTTTTGTGGAAAGAAATAAACCAAGATAATGATAGGTATTTATGACAGAAATTTGAAGATTAATCGTTCGTATGGAGAGAGTTTAATGTTATCAATTCAGTTAATCTTTCGTTAATAATGGAACCATACATTTTACTTGCTATATCACATAACGATATCCCTCTATAGTTATTCGGCTCATTTCGTTCACCTCTTTTAAAGAGAGGAATAATAATTGACTATGACCAGTTTTCAGGATAGATTCCCTGGTCAAACAAAACATTAAACAACCTGACAAGAAAATTGATGGCAGGTTCACCAAAGTTTTTATAAAATTCACCAATCATTCCGTCCGGTCCAGCGGTTTTGCCATTTTTTAACTTTCTTATTGCTGACAATACTTCTTCTTTGGTGATAGTCCGATCTAAAAACGCCGTGTTCTGATTTTCCATAGTCACAATGTGTTCATCATCGCGTGACATTTCATTTTCCTGAGCACTACAATCAATATTACTTTCATTTTCCAATATTCTTTTAAAATGATTATACCATTCCTCCATTGTGATGCTGTTCTTGGCAAAGACTCGTTTACTCAATAAACCCTGAACATTTTCCCAAAAATCTTGCTGGCTGTCAACAGAAGTTATAATCTGTTTCAGCAACGAGTTCTTATACAACCTTTTCTTTCTAAGTAGCATATTTTTGTATTCCCTTCGTGCTACACAGAATAAATCCCTGTCAGCAACATCCAATGTTCTGTTAAATTTCCCCAACAAACTACGAACTTTTTGTCTAACACATCTACATTCAGCATCACACCATTTATTTTGCCGTATATTTCTATTTACACATATTTGCTGTTTCATACAATCTGCCGCTTGCTTTATTGTGTTGTTAAACATTACAAGTGCCTCGTCAACCAAATCTGTAGCATGTGACAATTCCAGACATATCTCATGTGACTTTAACTTATCAACAAAACCAGACGCAAATTCATTTTTCCACACATATTTTTCAGTGTACCCTCTTTTCTCTGGCGCAGCTGTACTTCCGTTCAAAAGAGGAATTTGCACGTGAAATTCCAAAGGCATATGGACAGATGCTATTTTTTCTTTTACAAAAAAATTACAGCAAGAATTTATAAACTCGAAAAGATCAAACGATGCAATAAAATAGTTATTCACACTGTTACCAGTGTCACTTATATATGTGTAATGACCATTACTGTCACCATGCGTGTGAATGACTGGTGCGAAAGCGCTTTGATTTGTCTCTGCACAAGATTCAGCGCTATATAAATACCACTATTATTATTATTATTACCATCACATACACCATTTAGGATATACAGACCAAAAGCATCACACATATCCAACAAGCTTTTACCGTATGAATTTAAAATCCTGTCTTCTGAGCGTCTGCTAATTTTAACCAAAGAGTATTTATCAAACCATGAAAACGTTTTCTTTTCTTCATTGAAATCTGGAAATAAGTCGGCAGTTCTACCATTAAAATCACCACACATTAACACAGAAACCTTTTCATCAGAACATAAATTATCCATCAAACAATCCTCGAGTTGACTAATACCATTATCGATGTTAAACACTGAATAGTAAAAGGACTTTTCCGGAGGCACATATCCACACACATACAAAACATCATTGGGCAAATGAAAGTTTCTTATCAAGGATAAATAACAAAACATTATCAGTATCTACATTTATTTTCCTCACCTGTTTAACAAGAGTGTTTCTAACCATACACACCACTCCTGAACGTCTTCCCCTCTGTAAATTTAATTGCTGGTTTCACAAACACAGTATGATCATCGAAAATCGAAAGTTGTAAATCATCAAGAAAAGTTTCTACAAAACAAAGAAAGTCAAACAAGGACACATATTCAACAAAATCCCGATCTGAAATTAAAAAAAATTATCCATTAACGTTCCAATGCAGGAAAGAATAGTTGTTCAAATTATGTACACATTTTGACTTGTTACAATTTTCATCCATCTAAATTTTGAACACTGACACGCCCACTGTGACATTCATCAACAAGCATAGGTGCACCCGTACCGATATCAATGTCACCCTCCACTGTTCTCATGCCATGCCTGCTGAAGGCCGAGCTCATAGCAACAGCTGTTTTATTTACCTTTGCACGTGCTGTTTTCAGTCCCATCCCCGCTTCCGACGTCGCGATGAAATTGTCCCCACGTGTGTATTGTCCGTCAACAGTCCCATCATCCCATCTGCACTGTCCAGTTGTCAACAATGGCCGGCCGTATCCCTAGGCCACCTCCACAATGCTGCGGTCGTCATCTCCCAGGAAGAATTTCTTTCCATCGATCAGGAAGTGGTCGTAGGTCATGGTAGCCCTTTTCTTTTGATTCTTTGCCTCTTTGAGATGAGGTGACAGTTTCTTTCTGATGCTCCTGACTCTCAAGGAGAAATCCTCACCGATGAAAATGTTGCTTCCCTGCAGCTTCCGCTTTGCCTTCAGGATGCTCACAAGAGAGAGAGAGAGAGAGAGAGAGAGAGAGAGAGAGAGAGAGAGAGAGAGGATATTATATATTTTGCAATATACAAAGTTTGATTCTTTCGTCTTTATTAATTAATAAACTGAACGTGTACTCCTCATCTATATCTCTGAGAATAATCATCATGCTTTGAGGGACTTCCTCTTCCTTCGGTTCTCTACTCATACTCACAGGACACATCAAATCAAAATCCCTTAACTTCTTTGTGACTAATGTACAGTGACACAATAGATGCTTTGTCTAAACTTTGTTGATATATATACATTCAGAATGTATGTCCAGATTCAAACGCAAGTCTTTTTTTACCATGCAAGTTCCGTGGATTTTCATAGCAATCCTTTCACTTCAGTGAATCCAGTCCTGTCACACACACTCTGTGAAACGTTGTCGAAACGCAATCACAAAACCAATTTCACAGACCGTCCTCTCACTTAACCATACGTGTCCAAACCCATATTCAAACAAATGAACATGCACATTTGATACCCAGTGGATGTTTATTTTTGTTTTTGTTCTTTTACCCCTCACATCTAAATCAAATGACATTTTGGCAAGCTTTATATGACAGTAGATTGTTTCCATTAGCAATATTCTTAGTAAGGTATACAACTAACTGTAGAATTAACACACACGGGATGTGTTTTACCAAACACAAAGTCATTTATAGTTCGCATATCGCTAGCCCAGATATAGATCTGTATCTTTATGGCAAACAAATGAACAGCTCCACAATGGAACACAGCTTTGTCCAAACACTATGATTCTAAACAGCACTGAATCAAAACATTTAATGAACAATTCGACTGAATTGTTGTCACGAGCGTACAACGTTTGCATAATTTTCAACAAAGCATGTTTTGGCCCTTCGAAGGAGATCATTGCGAGCTGTAATAAAACTTTAAAGTGTTGAGAAAATAATTCATAAGTAAGCCTACTTATAGATGTTAACACATTTAATGAACAATTCGACTGAATTATTGTCACGAGCGTACAACGTTTGCATAATTTACAACAAAGCATGTTTTGGCCCTTCGAAGGAGATCATTGCGAGCTGTAATAAAACTTTAAAGTGTTGAGAAAATAATTCATAAGTAAGCCTACTTATAGATGTTTAACACAGGCATTAACACGACTTTGCAGAACCATCATTCCTTTTCACCTATTTTACCAGCTTTTCGAAATACAATGATATTACTTTTTAAAGATAACAGACGTTGCGGTTTGGTATAAATCGTTTAACTCTCTCCATACGAACGGCGAAAGAGACGACGTTAACAGCGTTTCACCCCAATTACCATCATCAAAATATTGCAAGCGGAAGGCTCTTATACTGAAGAGGTGAATGTTGACAAAGAATACCACAATTCTGACGACGGAAGCTAAAGGTTGGGTCATTCAGACACCCACTGGACATCCGAGGGGTCTGTGTAGAGGAGAAGAGAGGACTGGCAGTACTGAGTGAGTTAATTGAGAATGCTATCTCACAACCGTTTCTGCAAACAAATCTACGACATCAGTAAAGGCATGACACGAAAAATACCCTTACGAGTTCCGTTGTTAAGAGCTGTACATATTACACCCAACATAAAAACTCACCATGATATTGAACAACATGGATCTCCTTGTCTAACACCCGCTGTACATTAATTTTGATATCATATGTAAAACTAGCACCACGCGCGATTCTGATTTAACGCTTTTCATACAAAGACACAGAGACAGAGACTCGCAGAGAGTGAGTGAGAGAGAGAGAGAGAGAGAGAGAGAGAGAGAGAGAGAGAGGAGTGAGGGGCGGGGGGGGGGGGGGGCTTTGGGGGGAGGGAGGGAGGGAGAGAGAGAGAGAGAGAGAAAGCGAGAGAGAGACAGAGAGAGACAGAGAGACAGACAGACAAACACAGGACTCAGGTCTGTTCACTTCTGGCCTCGGTTCCCTCACGCTGAGAGAGAGAGAGAGAGAGAGAGAGAGAGAGAGAGAGAGAGAGAGAGAGAGAGAGAGAGAGAGAGAGATATTCGAAAGACGAACTCAGCATGTGGTTCTCGTGTATTTCAATGTGTGCCAGGACCATTGCTACTGGATATCTCTCTCTCTCTCTCTCTCTCTCTCTCTCTCTCTCTATATATATATAGATAGATAGATAGAGTGAGTGAGTGAGAGAGAGAGAGACAGACAGACAGAAACACAGACAGACAAATTTGAACTCGTTAGTTGTCACACCCACAAGGCACAAACGCACGCAGTGACCCAGACCCACACACGTTGTATTAACCCCTCGACTGTTGATCCTTGATAAAATGAGATCAATGGCGTCAGTCTGACACGAATATGAACTTCAATTACAGCTTTTCCTTGTACACTTTTATTAAAAGTTAATGGTGTATATTTGACTGATTTCGCTGATCAAAACAAACAAACAAACAAACAAAAACCCAAAAAACAAACAACAACAAAACACACACACACACACACACACACACACACACACACACACACACACGCAATCCCAGGAGGAAGAAGCCCGGACAAAGAAATGGTATACCCTAACTGACATCCTGACCCGTATCCACGGAAACGGAATATGGCTGCCTACACGGCGAGGTAAAAACGGTCATACACGTAAAATCCCACATCAGACATACAGTGTATATGGAAGTTTAAGTCCACAAACAGGGAGGGGGTGGGGCGGGGGGATGGGGGTGGGGGAGGGAATCCGGACCTGTGAGCTCTATGAGGTGATAACCTTTTTTTAATTTTTTTTATCATCATTATTATTTCACTGACGAGCATGTAAAGTATAAATCCCACATCGGACATGCGCGTGAATATGAAAGTTGAAGCCTACAAACAGGGAGAAAAAAAATCCGGACCTGTGAGCTCTGTCTTTGTGAGGTGATAATCTTTTTCTTCTTTTTTTAAAGTTATTATTTCACTGACGAGCATGTCAAGTGGTGGCCCGGTACTGGCGCCTTCGCCTAGGAGGCGAGAGGAAGCGGGTTCGAATCCCATGCTGGCTAGAATTTTCATTCACTCCCTACTTCCGCTCGTCTTTAAGCGGTGGTCTGGACAAGCGCTTGTCATTTGGATGAGATGAATAACCTGAGGTCCTGTATGTAGCATTGCACCTAGCGACTTAAAAGAACCCAGGAGCAACAAGAGTGTGTCCCTGGCAAAATTCTGAAAAAAAAAATTCCAGGGGGTGGGGGTGGGGGTGGGGGTGGTGGGGGGCAGTGGGGATGGTGAGAGGAGGAAGAGTGACACTGCACTATGGCAAAGCACTCTCCCCAGGCCACAGGCCGTGAGGGAAGCTCGAATATCACACAGACAAATCTGTTGTGACACACTCTCTCTCTCTCTCTCTCTCTCTCTCTCTCTTTCACACACACGCACACACACACACACACACACACACACACAGACAAGAGTAATACATACTCACTTGTCAGCAGCAGTGAAAGGGTTAAACAACTGCAATAACTTGAATGAAAAAATGAAAGAGAACCAGTGTCAACAGCTTCAGGGGTAGGAAGGCTTTGGGGGTGGTGGGGGGCGGGGCGGGGGCGGGGAGGGGGGGGGGGGGGCTGCGTGGCGAGTTTGTGGCTGTCTGCCCACGTGGGCTTGCAGTGTGTTGGATTGTTTGTTCGTTGTGGGTTCCGGGTTTTGTGTGTGTGTTTCTTTGCTCATTTTGTCGTCAGTCCAGTCCCCCGAACCCGCCCGCTCACCGTCCAACACGTGCGCCAGACACATACATACACACACACTCATACTTGCACCTACGCACAAACACACGCATACATGCACCAGCACACACACACACACACACACACACACACACACACACACACACACATGCACATACGCACAGACGCATGCATATGCACCAGCACACACACACACTCACACACATATATATTCGCACGCACGTGCGCGCGCGCTAAAAAAAGACAACATACGCACAATTACGCGCACACACGCATGCACAGAAAGATCCACCCTTCCCCCTTCCCCACCTACCCACCCACACACATGTACACACACATACACATCTATCTTTGTGTGTGTGTGTGTGTGTTTGTGGGTGGGCCTCCATCCTGTTTTTTTCCCACTTCTTTTAATTTGTCTTTTTAGTATTATTCTACCTATCTATCTATCTGTCCCTACACACACACACACACACACACACACACACACACACACACACACACACACTGATGATGGAGTCTCCCGTCGGTCCGACGGATGAGTAGGCAGGCAGGCTTATCTGTTGGTATGTGTCCTCATATGGGAGAAGAGGCCGATTCTGGATGCGCAGCACTTCCCACAAGTGTTGCAAGGGAAAACGTCTCCAGAAGTTGAGCCCTGCTTCCTTCGCTCACGCTTCTCCTTAATGGCCAGCGTTTTCTTGTTTTCAAACGTCTTTATGCCACTAGAGCACAGCATCCTCCAGCGAGAGCGGTCAAGGGCATCAGTTTCCCAGGAAGCGATGTCTATGTCACA
>NC_134897.1:22449864-22452364 GCF_041734735.1 Babylonia areolata | reverse complement strand
ACACACACACACACACATAGAGGGAGAGAGAGACACAGAGAGAGATAGAGAACACTGAACACTGAAATGTTTAATGTCATTAGCTGAAAAGCGCTGGTGACACAGCAGACCTGTACCAATAAGAACAAATGGAATAGACAGAAAAAAGAGAACTGAAACAGCATAAATTAATAAGATATTTGCGACATTTTGGCACTTTGTCATTAGCTTAAAGTACATGTGACAGGGGGATAATGTGTCTTTTTTCAGTCGTTCGTCTCCAAGGTATGGACAGTGCACAGAAAACAAAGTACAGATAAATCATATTATAATAAATATCCACGCAAGTGACATCGGCACACATCATATCAATACAAACATATACTAAAGTACATATAAATCATGAAATAATTTTCTATGCCTCAACATCAAAACCTATCATATCAATACGAACACATAAAATAATTACAATGTCGAGATCGACTATCCAAATATAGCCCTTCCTTTTTATCTATGCTTTTTTTCCTCATAGAACCGAGACTAATTCTTAATTAATTAATAAGTATTTGGACCGATGATGGACGTTTTCCGTATATTTATTGCCTCAGATACATATTTTGCAAGTGAAAGTATCATATCTTCATTTTCTGTCATCAGTATGCCGAACAAATCTTTTCTCTGCGCTGGAGCTGTATTGAAAATGGTACAGTTTTTTTCGCAATTCATCGTATCTTTTGCAGTTAAATATGAAAAGATTTTCATCTTCTGGGCTTTCGCCACACACTGGGCAAGGAGATGTTGCTACGTCTGAATCAAACCATCTTCTGTTGGCATTCAGTTCAAGTGCTCTCAATCTGAGCTTCGCAAAGCATATTGTATCATTTATGCCATTTATTTGTTATAATCTTAATATGCTTCTCTGTTTGAAATATTGATTTAAATGAATAGAACCATTTATACCTATCATTGCTCTCTATTTCTCCGTGCCAGATTTGTTTGTAACATGCTATAGGTCTATCTTTAAATTCCGATGCAATGGGTACCTGCCGGTTTCGCCATACATTATAACGTCTGATGGGTGTAATGGGACACCAAGAAAGCGCTTCATTGCAAATGTATGTACCTTTTCCATATGGTTATTTGACATGAGTCCCCATATTTCCGCTCCATAGTTCAAGGCTGGTTCAATTTGTGTGTCGAAAAGTTTCCAGAAAAGCTGTGCGTCAGTCGAACGCAGTCTCCTGAGTGATTTTGTAATTTGGATCACACCTCTTTTCCCTTTTCTATTTGCTTCATCCCACGCAGACGTCAAACTCAATTTTGTTGTGAATAACATTCCTAAATATTCATATGTATTGGTAACTTTTATTTCCCTGTCACCATAGCACCATTTTTCATGAGTCGAAAGATGACTTCCATTGCGGAAAACTATGATACTGATCTTATCGAAATTTACTGTTAGTTGTAGGCTGTCTGTTTCTTGCTTAAGGGCATTTAATTGATTTTGTAACCCTATGGGTGTGTCAGACAACAGAACAACATCATCAGCAAATAGCATTAAGAACAATTCTGTTGCTCCAGGTATCATTTGCATTCCATGTTTACCCTTCTTTGATAACTCCACTGCCAATTCACTGATGAAAAATGATAAACAGCTGTGGGCTTAACATACATCCTTGTTTAACCCCTCTTGGAACACTGAAAAAAGTGAATAAATACCTTTGTCACGAGCACATACAAGTACAGAATCGTAGATGCTTTAAACAGCCATGTAAAACTTTCCATGAACCCCGCTTTTTCTTAGAGTACTCCACAGGATGTTTCTGTTCACAGAATCAAATGCTTTTTTGAAGTCTACGAATGCTACGTATAGCTTATTCTTACGTAAAAGATCCCTTTGGACTAAAGCGTATAAAGTAAATATGGTCGACAGTACTATAACCTGTTCAAAAGCCCGCCTGTTCCTCTATGTTTTTTTCTTCTTCTAATTCTGTCCATTTTTTTTAAATCTTCGATTTAAGATGTGTGTATACGCTTTACTAATTGTACTTGTCAAGGCTACTCCTCTGTAATTGTCCAGGTTTTTGTGTCTCCCGTTTTATGTATATGCACAATAATGGATTTTGCCCAGTCCAACGGAAATGTCCCACTTTCAAATAATTTGTTAAACAGGGTAACTGATTTTCATTACGTTACTGTTTGCCTTTTTTTTAGCATTTCGGCGATAATATAATCTGGGCCGGCACTTTTACCCGATTTCAGGCTTTTTAGAGAGAGAGCGAGAGAGAGAGGGAGAGAGAGGGGGGGAGAGAAAGAGAGTGAGAGACAGACAGACAGACAGTGAGACAGAAAAGAGAGCGAGATGAAGAGTGGATGACTATATATTTTATGTCTCGGTGATCAAAGACAGCATAACTGGTTTTGCAGGTGGGGGGCTTTCGTAATGTTTCTGTTTTCGTTTTTTTTTTCTCCCTTTTTTTTGTAATCATCTCCAAAAACTGAAGTGAAGTTATTGAGGTGA
>NC_134897.1:22439864-22447364 GCF_041734735.1 Babylonia areolata | reverse complement strand
CAGCGGCATTGTCCACACAAAACAGCCACACCCGGTCGTTTCATTCGTGTATTGTTTTTGTTGTTAGTACTTTGTCACATTTCCAAAGAG
The DNA here is from genome assembly GCF_041734735.1 of Babylonia areolata. Lineage (NCBI taxonomy): Eukaryota > Metazoa > Mollusca > Gastropoda > Neogastropoda > Buccinidae > Babylonia > Babylonia areolata. The sequence continues at coordinate 22,447,274 of NC_134897.1, read as the reverse complement.
ACCTCTATTATCTCGTCGGCAACGCTCCAGTTCACTCGCACCAATCCCCGCACACACACACACACACACACACACACACACACACACACACACACACACACACACACACACAGAGACACACACACACACATTCACCCTGCAGACAGAGATAATAATCAGTCATCGTGCGGGAACTAATTATAACTGATATGACGCTTGTGCTACTCTCTCTCTCTCTCTCTCTCTCTCTCTCTCTCTCTCACACACACACACACTCACACACAATTGTGAGAAAGAGGAAATTATTTCATTTATTCATTTACTGTTCTGATCTTCATGACTCGTGGATGAACCATATACGGCCAATGTACGACAATTAATCGCGCAGCTTCAGATTTAATTAGCATCCCTTCTGTTGTCCAGGAACGAGGGTTGTATTATCTGATGTGGCGTTCTGCACTTACAAAGTTCCTAAACCATTGCGTACGGTATCTACTTAGATTGAAAACGGAACATAATACAATGCAATACAATACAATACAATATAATACAATACAATACAGTACAGTACGATACGCTACGATACAATACATCGTAATGCAATGCAATATAATGCAATAGAATACAACACAATGTTACACAATACAATACAACACAATAAAACATAATGCAATACAATGCAACACAACACAATATAACACAGTGCAATACAATACAATACAATACAGATCAAAGGCAATACGCACATTCAAACGCCCAATCAAATAATAATGATAATGGAGAAAGAACATCAAGACCAACAGCGATAGACAAGAAAGAAAGAAAGAAGCACCAGGCTTTCACGCACTTTGTTTTACAGCCAGCCATAAATCGCTTAATTAAGCAGGCCTAAGTAAGCACCAACAAGCTACACGGCCACCTGCTCCTAAGTCCTCCTGGTAGCTGATGCACTGGACCGACCATCACTATAATTATCGAACTCCGAGGATGTGAGGAAGAGAGAGGGGGGGTACGGGGTGGGGGGGGGCTATGCAACAAGGATGAAAGGGGGGAGAGGGGGTCGAGGGAGAAAGGGGGAGGGAGGAAGGAAGGAGGGAGGGAGGGAAGGAGGGAGGGAGGAAGGAGGAAGGAAGGGTGGAGGGAGGGGCAGGGAAAGGGGGGAGGGGAGAGAGGAAGAAGGGAGGGAGGGAGGCAGGGGAAGAGAGAGAGGGGGAGGAGGATGGAGGTGGGGGAGAGGGAGGAAGGAGGGAAGGACAGGGGCGGGAGGAAGAAGAGAGGGAGGGAGGAAGGGGGGGGGCGTGGAGAAGGAGCGGCCTGAAGGTGAGAGTGGGTGTGAGGATGAGTCTGGGGGTGGGGGTGGGGATGGGATGTGGGTGTGGAGGAATGGAGGCGGAGGGAGGCCGGATGGGAGTGGAGGTTACGGGGGTGAGGGTGGGGCGTGGGGAGGGGTGGGGGGTGGGGGTGTGTGTGAGGGTGTGTGTGGGGGGGGGGGGACGGGGCAGTGGTGGGCGCATTGTGTACAGAACCTATATAACACTGCCGTGTGCGGCCTGTTTCGACAGTTCACCCCCCAGTGGAGGGAGAAGAAGACGGAGAAGGATTAACCCTTTGCGGTCTGTCTGTATCGGCACTCTAGGTATACTGACAAGCCCAGGCGCCTTTGTTGTTGTTTTTCCACGACAGAAAAAGGGAACGAAAGGTGGGTGAATAATACCTTAATAAAACTACGGATAGACTTGTTGTTTAAACGACAATTAAGGTCACATTCTTCAAGGTTTAAAGTCTCGATTCCACCCCCACCCCCTCCTTTTTTTTCTCTCCACTTAATTAGACTTCCATTATTTCAGACTTCATATACAGGGAAATGAGTACCCAAAGAAGAGGTTTATGAGTGTACCGACCCGAATCTGTGCTCCATTCGCACCAGACCACGAAAATATTCCTGTCTCATACCTATGAGAGTTATCGTTTGAAATTAACGTCGGTATAAAATTTATATAATCCTGCCTAAGTTCGTTTCATTTCCACGCCAGTTTTATTTACTTAAAAAAAAATTATTTATTTTATTTTTTATACGCATTTGTCAATAAACATCTAGTGCTTATTCATTGTTCGTGAGTTTTATATGTATACCTGTGACACATGAATCTTCCTCATTGAGGAATCCATGTAGATGATGATGTATGTGATTGGTTTTAAGTATTAGGACCAATTTTTAAGTATTGGGTTAATCTTATATGGTTTCAAGTATTTTTATATCGGTGTTAAATATTTTGATGTGATATGTGCATTATCTAGGTGTTGTGATGTATGGTATGTGTGTGTAGACTGTTAAGTCGTGCATGAGTTGTGTGTGTGTGTGTGTGTGTGTGTGTGTGTGTGTGTGTGTGTGTGTGTATGGGGGGAGGGGGGTATACTTGAATTACTGTCAGAGCGTTTGGTTGGATATCTCTGCAAGGTTATGCATGTAAGCAGTAATCTTAGTGTTTAAATACATGTTTTACGTCTTTTTTATCGTCGCAAACATGCAGCACAACTGAGTAAGTTTTACATCGAAAGGCAAAATGATGCAGATTCTTCCGATCAACCAGGTCAACAGATGTACAGACCTGCTAGTACCTGAACCCCATTCGTTTGTGTATGCATACAGAAAATCAAATACGCGCGTTAAAGATCCTGTGATCCATGGGTTATGGAAACAAGAACATGCCCGTCATACAACTCCAACGACCCCCAAACACCGTTTAAAAAATCAAATACGCACGTTAAAGATCCTGTGATCCATGGGTTATGGAAACAAGAACTTGTCCGTCATACAACCTCAACGACCCCCAAACACCGAAACCGGAATACGACGGCTCATAGAACGGGGGTAAAAAACGGACATACACGTAAAAACTCACTCGTGTAAACGAGTGAAGAAGAAGAAGACGAAGAATATCGTGACAAGACAACATTACACTGATAATTCACATCCTGAAGACACTTAACCCTGAGTGCTTTTGGCATGTTGGCGTCATACGTCAAGTGTGTCTCAGCAACAGACGTGTTCGTGTGTGAAATGCAGACCATGCATTTCTCAGAAGCTTTTAAAAGCCTCATATTCTTTCAAAAAAGAAAAAAAAAAGAAAAAAAAGAGCTCTCATTTGACTTGAAAGTTAACTGAAGCCGATCCTTGTTAACTTGATCACTGATCCTTGGAACCGCGATTTCCGTTCTGATCGTTCAGAATGAGTACGCCTAAAGGTGTCCTGTCTTCCATCAGACGTGCTTTCCATAAATACTGGAATGCCTCAAGGATGTGTGCTTTTGCCATTAAAAAACAACAAACTTTTATCACCGAACTCTCATGCCCTTTGCCAATTTCTAACTGTGATAGAATACGCAATTGACATAACATTTGTTTGTCAGTTATGACATAAGGGCTTGAGTGAACGAAACTTTTTCAAAAACTGAAGAAGTAGTTTTCGACACATCAAAGGATGAAGAATATACGGACTACAAATCACTCATGAATATCGGAACACATTTACTGTCAATTCTCTCCCAGTCTTTAAAAAAAAATTGACAATGTTGACAATATTGATACAAATCGTTGTATCTGTTGAGGAAAGTCAGATGCTTAACGTCAGTGAACATGTCAATTGCAGTTAAACGTAATGCAAATGAACATTTTCGGAAAGACACATATACCGTTTAGCCAACGCTTTCTCTTCGCTTCGCTTCGCTTGCCTCATCATCATTATCATTATCGGCGTTGTTGTCGCCGCCCGCCCCCCTCCCTCTTTACTCACACACACACAAACACACACACACGCACACACACACACACACACACACACACACACACACACACACACACACAGTGACATGAACGCAAAGTGTGCGGTAAAAAACAATAACAGCAACGAAAACACAGCAGATGCCTGACTATGTCAAAAACTCAACGCGCTGATAAGGCCTGGAGAGCCTGTACTTGGCTGGAGCCAAATACACACACACACACACACACACACACACACACACACACAATGACATGAACACAAAGTGTGCGGTAAAAAACACAGCAGATGCCTGACCATGTTAAAAACTTAGCGCGCTGATAAGGCCTGGAGAGCCTGTACTTGGCTGGAGCCAAATACACACACACACACACACACACACACACACACACACACTGAAACGCACTCACACACCCACATGCACCCCCCACCAACCGCCTCCGCCCTCCCCCCCCCCCCCCGGACCTCCCCCCCCACACACAACCCCTCATCCCTCCCACCCACCCCACACACACGGAACAGTTTGCGGTCTCACAGACACCAAAGCCCAAACCCTCAGCCGACAAACGAATGTCTCCAGGCCCTTCCCCAATCCCTGAACACCCCTGTCCAACAGCTGTTGGCTTCTTATGTGGCTGGTATGGCGTCCGGGCTTTGCTCACCTGTCACCGGAAATGATTCTTCGATCAAGACTTGGCCTGACTCTCTCTCTCTCTCTCTCTCTCTCTCTCTCTCTCCCTCTCTCCCTTTCTCTCTCTCTCTCTGTCTGTCTCTGTCTCTATCCACGAAAGGTATCAGAGCAGCTTTGGACCAAGGATGTTGAGTTCGTAAGCAAGAAGACTTACTCGCAGCGCCAAAACACACCTGCCTACTAAGCAAAATTGATATTCAAAATTGTTTATGTTTTTAAGCAAGATAAATCGATTACTGTATTTGGGGTGATAACACCGTTTAAATCATGTTATTTTGATGTATCTCGATTATTGACGAATTTTTCTTTCTTAAATTCGCGGTAAAGGAGACGATACCATCGCCTTCGGCACAAGGCAACATGTTGCCATTTTCTCCAGATCTGCGTGGACCGGTGCACGCTACAGAAACTAAGAGGCGACGTCGATTATATATATATATATATATATCTTATAAATGTCCATTCAGTATGGAATATTCATATGCAATAAACGCGTCTGTGGTGTAGTAAGTGACATTTATGTGCTGTGTTCAGAATTTGTTTGCCTTTTTCTTTTAATTACGGGCAAGCAAAACGATGTCATGCCGTCTTCAAACCCAAAACATACATTCCGGCAACTGGGAAGAGCCTAATTGTAATTTTCTGGATCCGTAGCCTCAACGAAATTAGCCGTTCGTGATCCGGAAGTACGGTTAACTCCGGAAGACTTACAAACCATTATTGGTATGATAAACATCCCCCCCCTCCACCCCCCCCCACTATGTTTTAACTGGGTTATACGGAGAATGTCTTGTCCATGTTTCATTCCCACTCTCTCGGCCAGGAGGGTTTTTAGGACAGTTGGCATTGGAATGATCCCCACAAGCCAATTAGCGCCCAAGGCTGCTGCACGAAGAGCAATCTTGCCTTCTAGTTTGAGAGACGTAAGTCTTTTCACAAAAGACTAACCTGGAAACGAATCCCCATTGCAGTGGAGAAACTATTGATCACACAGCTCTCACTTTGCTGTTGGCTGTCGGCTTATGTCATTCTCTGATATTAGCCTGTGTGGATGGTGGTGATAGTGTGACAGAGATGAAAAGGAAGTAACCTGCGGTGATAAGTCAACGGTTCGAACCCCAGCTGTTGGCTACTTACGTGGGGTGCCTGGGGGCCCCGGCTTTGTTTCAGCTGTGGCTGGAAATGATTTTTCGATCGTTACTTGATCTGACTCCACCATCCCCCCCCCTCTCTTTTTCTCTCTCTCGATTTGTCAAATTGACTTTCTTTTGAAGTGACCATTGATTATGGCTGTTATGTGCTTCATGTCCACGTGTATAGAACCCTTCATGAGGGGCTGTGGAGTAATAATGAATAATTGATTCACGTTCGCATTCTCTGTGTTTGTGTTTGCGTGGGAAAGTTCATTCAGTTGCGTTTCCCCAACCTCCAACACGTAGCATTGACTTTCCAATAACAAAGCAGGCCCTCAAAGTCAGCAATGTAACCAATCACGACATTACCACGAACAGTTCAGATGTTTGACAGAGATGAAAAGAAAGTAAACGGCGGTGATTTCTCAACGGTTCGAACCCCAGCTGTTGGTTTTACGTGGGCTGCTCAAGACAGCGGCTCTGTTTCAGTTGTGGCTGGTAATGATGTTTCGAGCAGGACTTGATCTGACTCCTTGCATATGTTAAGATAGGTCAGAGCCATCACTGCATATCTTACCACATGTCAGTTATGTGAAACGGCTGATATGCTAATAGCTCCACCGTGAGAAATACTCTATTTCTCCCTCCCCCCTCTCTTTCTCTTTCTCTCTCTCTTTCTCTTTCTCTCTCTCTCTGAATTCTATATATTGAATATAACAGCGGGTAAAAAGGTTCATTCAGTCGCCTTCATTCAACCTCTAACACTTAACATTGCCATTTCAATACCGAGACATGCCCTCTTGTCAACAATCTAACCAGTCACCATAATCATTGCCACGAACAGTTCAGATGGGGTGGGGACCGGGGGTGGCTGAGGCCCAACCTCTACGCCTGTTTTGAAATTCCAATCATTTTCCATGAGGGGAAGCACAAACGCGTATGTTGACCGAATCTTAACAATTTTTCCTAAACAACACAATGGACGCATTCTGATTTATCTGCACAAACAAAGTGCATCTATCTGAGTCGAATTTCTTTTTTTTTTTTTTCTCTTTATGAAATCTTGAGAATCCGTCTTGTTTGCGTTTGGGATAAACGCCCATTCGCTTCTGATATATATGCAAACGAACAATGCAGAATGTGTTGTATATTGTTAATGCACAGCTGTTTTACTATTTCCTCCAAACATATCTCTCAACTGATCCTTTGGTATGGCCATCGTAACTGATTGAGAGCATAAAGCCAACCGTGTTTAGCATTTTGCATTTGTTATATGACATATGCAACCTTTTTCTTATTCCCACGCGGTATTTCCTGTCACAAACAATGTTTAATCTGTTGTCTGTTACTCCCCCAGCTATCATTACTTGTCCAGTGTCAGGCCACAAACCCAAGTTAACATAACTCTCTCACCAGCTGCCAGACACGTTATTAAGATCAGTATAGTATAGAGGGCTAAAGGTCATGCTGACAAGTGCAGCCTATTTCCACGCATCACCGTGCCAGCCAGTTTGACATAGCAGTCTGTTCCCAGGAGTGGAGAGGCATGGTTTTAATATTAGCCAATGATAGCTAATTTGTTCTTCCGAAGGGAAGTTAGCAAGCATAGCTAAGGACAGCGTTTCACACTATGGAGTGCTCACCAAGGAGTGCTACCTGCTCTTGGCTGCTGACCAGAGAGAAACACTCTCACTTCAGCAAAGAGAAACTCCCCATTGATTGGCAGAGACCTTTCTTTCGTAAATAATGCGTCTCTCTAAGAAAGCCAATATGAGAGAGACATTGAGGGGCAAAATCAGATTTTTTAATAAATAAACATGTTACT
>NC_134897.1:22432364-22437364 GCF_041734735.1 Babylonia areolata | reverse complement strand
ACACACACACAACCACACACCCACAATACACACAAGCACACGCGCACGCACATACACAAGTCACAGCACACAATCGTAAATAGCACACAATCAGAAGTACAACCAACAATTTCCGAAACTATCAAAACTCACTCACTCACTAATAGTCACGTAGTTCATGCTGGAAAGGGATGAGCTGTTGAGAATTATTCAGGAGGGGAACAGGTGGAAAACAGATCAAATGAGGTGGGAGGGCGGGGGGGGGGGGGGGGGGGGGGGCACAGACGGTAGATGGTTGCAAATGGGGGGAGGGGGGAGGGGAAGAAAGGGATATACTTCTTGACCGATTAATTTTGAGCAAACAAACAAACAAAGAGACATTTTAAAAAGAGGGGTCAATCCGGGATAGAACCGGACCATCACTTGTCCCTAAAGGCCTCCACAGTAGTCGTCATTTCAGGGCCGGCGTTAATTAATACCCCCAAAATGACTCCCCCTAGAGTTTTGTTTTTGGGTGGAGGGTGGGGCTGGGGAAATCCTGAATCCACTGCACCCGAATTTACATTGAGTTAACCTGGCAGTGCTCCGGAATGACTGTTCGAGTCGAAAAGGTACCAACCGAGACAATCTCACAATAAAATGTTTTCGGGACAAGGAGTGGAGTGGAGGGTGGTCTGGGCTGCCCGAAAGTCACTCCACCCTGTTCCCCGCCCCCCCACGCCCCTGCCCCCCTCCTCCGCAGCAATATGCTAGGTTATGCTTTCTGATTGATTTTTTTTTACAGTGTTTTTGTTTTTTTAATCTAAGAAAGGGGAATCGTTTCAGGACAAGGATTGGAGTCGTCTCAGGTTTAATCAATGCTGGATTCATTTTAGGCCTTTGCCAGAAAAAACAAACAAACTCCATAGTGTTAATTTGAGGGTGCGGTCATTCTGGGGCGTCACACAGGCAACACAGTGCTCCCGATAGGTCCTAACTCTCTCTCTCTCTCTCTCTCTTATGACTTATATGTAGTGTTGTGTAGTGTAGACCATAGTTCAGGGCGGACACCGGATGTAAAAAAAAGTGCGCCAGTGCTTACCAATTCTCCTCGAAAATAAAGAATTCATCTTTTTTGTCTTGTCTTGTCTTGCTTTGTCTTGTCTTCTCTCTCTCTATCTATCTATCTCTCTCTCTCCCATCCATCTCTCTCTCCTTTGTGGAGACTATTTCTTATTAGTTCAGTCAATATACAATATCCTGAGTTCGTCTCTTCAGCGACTGAGGAACAAATAAACTATATTTTTGTTTTAATTGGCTTTGCAGGTGATGTTTATATCCGGCTTTATTGAAAACATTTCAAAACAACACGAGCAAGATGAGAACAAGCAACAACAACAACAACAAAAGCAACCTCCCCCCAACCCCCATCCAAACAAAACAAAACAAAACAAAAAAAAACAAACAAAAAAAACAAACAAACAAAAACAAAAACAACAACAAAAAAAAAAAAAAAAAAAAAAAAAAAAAAAAAAAAAAAAAAAAAAAAGGAAAAAGAAAATAAGCTTTCCTTCCTCGTAATATCAGAATTTTTATCACGCAAAAGTTGGCAAAGTTATGATATGCATAATCTTGGAAACTACATTTGATTATACCAAAAAATAATAGATATGGCGAAATAGTAATATTAAGTATCATCTTGGAAATATAAGAAAAATTTGAAAAAAAATATACTAGCTTAAGTTACTTTGAATGGATAATTACAGGTTACTCCTCAATGCTCGTCAACAACTTAAAAAAAAATTAAAACGCGAAATGAAAACAAACGTTTAACTCACTCAGTACGGCCAGTCCTCTCTTCTCCTCTACATAGACCCCTCGGATGTCCAGTGGGTGTCTGAATGACCCAACCTTTAGCTTCCGTCGTCAGAATTGTGGTATTCTTTGTCAACATTCACGTCTTCAGTATAAGAGCCTTCCGCGTGCAATATTTTGATGATGGTAATTGGGGCGAAACGCTGTTAACGTCGTCTCTTTCGCCGTTCGTATGGAGAGAGTTAAAAGATATGAGCGAAGAATCAGTGATTGTGGTTAGCTGGATTGGCATGATCATGACAGTGATAGAACTCCGCAGTGCAAACTCAGAGAGAGAGAGAGAGAGAGAGAGAGAGAGAGGAGTGAATGCATACCGATAAACACAAAGCGGTCATTGTTATAATTGACATCATCCATGAATTCCACTGTGACTCATTTACTGTTTGACTTTCATGTGCAATCAATTTTGTTGAGTGGAACAGAAATCCGGCTTTGGTGAAAACATTAACCCCCCCCCCCCCCCCCCCCCGAAATACTGCGTTTGTATGTTACGAAACGCTTCCAAAATATAGATGTAAAGAGTTTATTGCAAACTTCATAAATATATTCCTTACTTGAACTAACATATACAGAGAACTGAAATTTTGGCTTACGCACAATGTAATCGCAGAACCAAAATCTTAAGGCGGTCTCTCCAAATTTCTTGAACAACTCCCCCCACCTCCCTCCGAATCAGCTGACACGACCATGTGGATTCCACGGTCCGCAATTTTCTGACAGGACTCAGTACTTCACCTAGATGCAGAGGGACAAATCCCAGAAATTTACTCAGACTGAAATGCTCCCGTGACAATGGTGGCATGAGGCAGTCAAGGCACTCTACAGTCCACGATTCTCAGCCTGTTTGCTGGTGTCACCCCCCCCCCCCCCTCCCATCACCACTCGACAAGTCGGAGGTCTTTCTCCACTGTTTGGCGCCGGTTCATCTTGAGCCGTTCTCTCTTTCTCCTTTCTTGAGCCGTCCTCTCTTTCTCCGGCCAGCAGATGTCCAAATCACTGTTTTCGGTGTGTGGTTCTGCTGCGGGGAGCCTCAGCACAGGTCCCGGCCAAGGCCGTCAAGGCCAAGCAACAGAAGAAGTGGATCCAACAACATCCACACCCCAAGAGGACAGATCCCTACTACCTGCTGACTACGCGGGAACAGGTGTCAGGTTTGAGGGCAGACCACAACCGCCCAAACCACCATTTACACACTGAATTCCGCATTGGTCACTGAGCGCAGTGCCCCTGTGGGACTGACTGACAGCCAAACAACAGATCACCTACTGTAGTTCTGCCCCCTCCATGAGGTAGCATACAGCTGCCTTCATCACGGAGACTGGGGTGTCCATTTGCCGAACGAGGAGAAGAAAGAAGAAGAAGAAACAAACCATGCCATGTGCCAAGGATCGTGCTGAGGCATTTACTGTTAACAGGCGTACAGTTTTCTTTCCGGTGTGGCCTTATGTTGCCAAGATTCGCCGCAATAGAGAAGACTGGATATAACATTTTGAGGTAAAGACTCTCAGCTTGAAACTGTGCTTTTGTTTAAACCTCTGTGGCCTTGAATGAATCTGAAATTGATGTTTTCGTTGCAGATGAGGGCGATCTGGTGGAAATGATCTCACACGATAGAGGTCTCGGTAAGTACACAATCGGTCGTTTCGTTTGATTAGACCCCCGAAAGCGGAGTATGGCTGCATACATGGTGGGGTAAAAACGGTCATACACGTAAAAGCCCTCTCGTGTACACACGAGTGAACGTGGGAGTTGCAGCCCACGAACGCAGAAGAAGAAGAAGTTTGAATAGAGTCCAGTCTGCGTTGCTTTGTAGCGGCAGCAGCAGCAATCGTACTGAAGTTCATAAATGAGCGAGTAAGAAAATATGTAAACACAGATAAAAGAAAAACATGTGTTGGAAACACCCTTCTGTTCTCTGCTTATAATGCGGCCAGTATGTATGAGCTTATATCATAGACTGACATAAGATGGGCCAACAGCAAAGTCAGAGCTGTATTATCAATGGTTTCTCCATTCCAGTGAGAAATCATTTACAGCTCAGTCTTTTGTGAAGGACTATGACTCTCAAACTTGATGGCAAAATTGCTCTGGCTCAGCGCTGCAGCCTTGGGGGCTAGCTGACCTTTGGGAACCATCCCAAAACCGACTGTCCTAAAACCCTCTTGGCCGAGAGAGTGGGGATGTAACTTTGGCAAGACACTCTCCACTGTGATCAAATTCTCGCCCAGATAGTCGGGGCAGCATTTACCTCCTCTGCTGTTCTGGTGGTCAGAGTCGAACACGACATACATACAATAATGTTATCTGAAATGACGATTGCGTTTCTCGTGCATTTGTGGAAATTTATTTTCCTGTAATTAAAAAAAATATAAGGTAGTCCTTGCATACCCCAACCCTTTATATTTTTCTTCTACTTTTGTCTTTCTACATAAGTTTCCATTACGAAAACAAATGTGTGCAGAAATAGCGTGTACACGATTGTGATGCACACACACACAGACACACAGAGACACACACATATGTATATATATATATATATATTATATTATACTTGTCACCATATCATACTGATACCCATACCACGACTACCACTTCTACTACTACGACGACGATGACAACGAAGACGACTGCTGCTGCTGCTGCTACTACTACTACTACTACTACTACTACTGATGCTGCTGCTATTGCTGCTACTACTACTACTACTACCACCACCACCTTCACCACAACCACTCCAAAACCACCGCCACAACACCACCACTGACCTCAAACACAACCTGGTTTTTGCTGTGTGCATGTTCCTGTGTGTGTGCCGCGGGGTGGCGTGCGCTCCCCTTACAGCGGCAGTGGCGGTGACGCGGACCAAGCGACAGGCCACGGACACGACCCAGCCCTGTGAGAGCACGTACGCTAACCAGTCGCCCGTGCACACCAACTGCCTGGTGGACGACGTGAACGCCACCATGAAGGTTTTGAACCAGACCATGAAGAACTACATTCTGGACCTGCACAACCAGTACCGGGCCAATGTCACCCCGTCGGCCACCAACATGCAGAAACTGGTGCTTTTGGGGCGTGGGGGGCGTGGGGGGTGGGGGTTGTGTCTTTTCTAGTCTTATTCTGTCTTGTCTTGTCGTGTCTTGCGTTTATCCACCGTCACCTACGTG
>NC_134897.1:22424864-22429864 GCF_041734735.1 Babylonia areolata | reverse complement strand
CCTACCTACCAACATGCATACACACATACATACATGCATACATATTATCTTCCAGACGGGTAGAGAGACATACATATATTTTCAGGTTCAGACTTTTGTCTTGGTCTGTGACTATGACACACCTATGCTGTTTTATAAGTTGTTAAAAAAAAAATCACCCGCAATCGTGCCAACAATTTCCCTTTCAGAGATAAAGTATTCTTGTATCTTGAATCTGGTATTTCTACATGAACAAAATAAGAAAACGTGGGCCTCCTCAATTTGTTAAACATTGTAGTATTTTGGTTTTGAAGAAGTTTGGAGGAATCAGGGAGTAGGTGATCAAAAAGCGTTTCTGGCTGAATTTAAGGAACCTTTATTAAGGGCCTATACCCACGATTGGGTAAAGAACATAAATTCAAATGACGTATTCTCATGCTATTGCTCATTCAGCTGAGCTTTAGTTTTAGCACCGCATCTTACCATGTTAAAACATCTTATAATTAGAATATTTCAAACTCGTCTGAGCTTAGGCGGCGTATCAGCGTTGAAAATACACAAACTACGTTTCACAGGCACTGCTTGTGAAAGAAAAAAAATGATTGTCCATTTTACAGATAGCACGGGGAAATAGAAGTTCACTTTATTTTATGTTGTCCAAAATTCTATGAACTGAGGGAATTGTACATTGCAAAGAAGTATTTCAGTCGTCCTTCTCAACTTCGAACTATCGCTATTACTTGCTAACAGAAAACAAAACTGTTCAAACACGTCTCGCTACTTATGATTATTTACAAAGATTTCCAAATCAAAGATATTTAAATTATCAATCATTGCTGTTGTGTTTTCCATGTCACACCTCTGAATGTGTTGACCTCTGATGATATGCACACACTCCCCCATCCCTCTTCAGTATCAAACATGAACATGCAAAGCACTGGTCTTCTATGTCTGTTGTATATCTTTAGTTTGAGTGTCATAGTGAATCAATGAAATAACCTAAAGATAAAAGAATAAAAAAAAACCCAACAACAACAGCAGCAGCAGCAACAACAACAACAACAACACACACACACACACAGCAACAACAACAACAACAACAAAACCAACAGCAACAACAATTTCTGTTGATAAGAGTCAAAGGACTACTCAATAAATATGTCAAGACTCCAGACTCAAAAGACTATATATGGTATTTCTTTCTGCACGTGCAGACTGGATCAGACTCCAGACTGTACATGGTATTTCTTTCTGCACGTGCAGACTGGATCAGACTTCAGACTATGTGTGGTATTTCTTTCTGCACGTGCAGACTGGATCAGACTTCAGACTATATGTATTTCTTTCTGCACGTGCAGACTGGATCAGACTTCAGACTGTTTGTGGTATTTCTTTCTGCACGTGCAGACTGGATCAGACTTCAGACTGTATGTGGTATTTCTTTCTGCACGTGCAGACTGGATCAGACTTCAGACTGTATGTGGTATTTCTTTCTGCACGTGCAGACTGGATCAGACTTCAGACTGTATGTGGTATTTCTTTCTGCACGTGCAGACTGGATCAGACTCCAGACTGTACATGGTATTTCTTTCTGCACGTGCAGACTGGATCAAACTCCAGACTGTATGTGGTATGTCTTTCTGCACGTGCAGAATGGATCAACATCGGAATCGGTCAGAATCTAGGCATAGGCCACAAGAGCTGGGCCAAAGCGCTGATGAGATTTTACACAGAACCCAGCCGGAATAACTACACCTACGGTGATGATTACAAGAAGGGTATCGGACATTACTTTCAGGTGGGAGACGTGTGTGTGTGTGTGTGTGTGTGTGTGTGTGTGTGTGTGTGTGTGTGTGTGTGTGTGTGTGTGTGTGTGTGTGTGTGTGTGTGTTGTGTTGTGTTGTATTCGTGTGCCTCTCTCTCTCTCTCTCTCTCTGTATGTGTGTATGTGCTCGCGCGCGTGTTGTGGGGGTGTGAACAAATTCTCTGAACGTGATCTTTCTCTTTAGTTCTTTTTTTAAATTTTAGTCATTTGTAGTCCATGTATCTTTTATTCTGATCATATCTTAATGCATTAACTTCCTTTTTGTTTCTTCTTTATATATTTTTCAATCATTTTATTTAATTTATGTGAATATTATATATAAACCGCCCACAGCTGAGATACAAAGACGTTTGCAAACGTGACATGAAGGCACTTGAGATCAACACTGAGTCCTGGGAGCACCTTACAGATGACCGCAACAGATGGAGAAGCACTCTCAAGAATCAACTACAGATTGGTGAGGACAAACTGTCAGCTGCTGCAGCAGAAAAGCGAGCTCGCAGAAAAGGGACGGCAGCCAACAGACCAGCATCAGCTTACACATGTGACCGCTGCGACAGAGACTCTCTCTCGCATCGGTCTCTACAGTCACAGGCGACGCTGCTTGGTCCAAGCAGACAGCCCAATTAGACATTAGGTCGGATATACTCTATCCATGGTCAGCCATGACCGAAGGAGGCCTATGATATATAAACCTAGGGTAGCCTTTCAAGGTCTAACCAGCATGTTATATTTAAGTGTTGGTCGGGCACCTGCTCCATGTTATTTCTTTCTTTTTTTTTAATCTTATTTTATTTTTTAACCCTTTCACCGCCAGTCAATTTCGAGTACATAATTCCCTGTGGTATAAACACAGAAAATACAGTGGCTAAGAATAGCTGGGAATTCCCCCCGCGATGTATAGAAAATATAGCCTATTCTACCTCCGAACATTAAGAGCAATAGGTTCATGGATAACAGACCAGTGAATGGTCACCTTTCAGTAACATGGGTCCTCTACCACGCCTGTGCATAACTGCGAGCTTGGCGGTGAAAAGGTTAAAGTGTATTATACAGAATGGTGCACACGCTTTGACAACTCCTTGACAATGAAACTGAAAGTAGTACTGGTATCATTTAGTATTAAGGTTGCTGCTGTTGTTGTTGTTAATGTTATTAACAAAGCACAGCACAGCACAGCACAGCACAAACACAGCCCAACACAGCACAGTTTCAGTTTCACTGCGTTCGGACAAATCCATATGCGCTGCACCACATCTGTTAGGCAGATGCCTGACAGCAATATAACCCAAGGCGCTTGTCAGGCCTTGAGTGCATGCATGTGTATTTGTGTACCTATCGGGAGTGGACGTTTTTCACAACGTTTGCCAAAGGACAATACTCTCATTGCCATGGGTTCTTTTTCAGTGCGCCAAGACGTACGGGACCTCGCTTTATCGTTTCATCTGAAAGACTTGATGCTCAGTTTTGATTTTCCAGTCAAACCTGGGAGAAAGGGCGAGAGCCGGGCTCAAACCCACACCCTCACGGACTCTGCATTGGCAGCTGAGCGTCTTAACCATTCTGCCACCTTCCTCCATAAGACACAGTACATCATAACATATCACAACCCTATAGGCTGCATTATTATTATTATTATTATTATTATTATTATTGTTGTTGTTGTTGTTGTTGTCGTCGTCATCTTTTTTTTCTTAATTCTTAAAAAAAAAAATATCACCACTCATTATTATTTGCATTTTTATCATGAAAGAAATTATTATTATTATTATTATTATTATTATTGAACCCATATATTCACATCAGAGTCTCAGACAACTCCGGGCATATGTAAAATGTTAAAATATTCACTAAAATTGTCCATGAGAATGGAACATTCAGCCAAAGAACTTTGTATATTTAAAAGAATACTCTGAATACATTTATAAACAGAGTACCAATTGAAAAATGTTAATATATATATGATTATTATCATTATCATGATTATGAATATGATGATGATGATGATGATTATTATTATGAGTGATGGCCTAGTGGTAGCGCGTCCGCCTATGAAGCGAGAGAATCTGAACTCACTTGTTCGAATCCCGGCAGAGTCGCCAGTATTTTCTCCCCCTCCACTAGACCTTGAGTGGTGGTCTGGACGCTAGTCATTCGGATGAGACGATAAACCGAGGTCCCGTGTGCAGCATGAAATTAGCGCACGTAAAAGAACCCACGGCAACAAAAGGGTTGTCCCTGGCAAAATTCTGTAGAAAAATCCACGTCGATAGGAAAACATAAAAAACTGCAGACAGGAGAAAAAAAGAAAAAAAGAAAAAAAAAGAAAAGAAAAAAAAGAAAAAAGAAAATGGGTGGCGCTCTCAGTGTAGCGACGCGCTCTCCCTGAGGAGAGCAGCCTGAATTTCACAGAGAGAAATCTGTTGTGACAAAACAAACAAACAAACAAACAAACAAAAAACCCAGTTATTCTTTCCTCTCAACAGATGGTGTCCTACGAAGCCACCCGGATTGGCTGTGCCCAGGCCAAGTGCCCTCACAAAGCGTGGAAGAAAATCCGTATCTGCAACTATGCTCCCAGGTGAGTTGGTGCCACGTGTCTGCCACAGTCCTTGGTGCACGGTCTCGGTAAATCATTGTTATCATTAATAGTATTCTTCTTCTTCTTCTTCTTTCTTCTTCTTCTTCCTCTTCTGATGATGATGATGATGATGATTGATACTTATACAGCGCTTATCTCCGGCGGCCAGAGAACAAAATCTGAATGTTTTACCCACACGGAATCATTTGCACAACAGGCTGACTACCCGGGTACAGTTGCTTTTGAGCGCTCATCATTCGTTTCCTGTGCCATTTATCCAGGCTTCAGTCACACGCACACTTCTTTATTATTATTATTATTATTGTTATTGTTGTTGTTGTTGTTATTATTATTATTATTTTTTATTGTTATTATCATAATTACCAGCATTCTTCTTCTTCTTCTTTATTTTTGTATTTTATCTATCATTTTGTTTTATCTTATTATCCCCCCCCCCCAAGGTTTAACTAAGCTCGTTCGGTTGCGCTGCTGGTGAGGCATCTGATCAACTTAACAGATCTAGTGAGGCTTAGCGTATATGGATTTGTCCGAACGCAGTGACGCCTCCTTGAGAAACTGAACTGAAATGGACTCTCGGTAAAGTCTCAAACATCT
>NC_134897.1:22399864-22419864 GCF_041734735.1 Babylonia areolata | reverse complement strand
GAGTTGCAGCCCACGAACGCAGAAGAAGAAGAAGAAGAGGAAGAAGGAGGAGGAGGAGGAGGAGGAGGGGGAAAAAAAAAGACTGACTGTTGTGTCCCAAGTCCAACAATGTGTTCCTTCTGGTTGTCTTTCCCTTGCAGATGACTGTACGGTGTCCGACTACTTCACCTCCTGTCGAGACGGGACCCTCACTTCAGATGACTGTGGCAAGGCCGGCACGGTTATCTACGATCCAAACATGTGTCCCCACCTCTGCGACATCTGCCCCCGTAGGCTATCTGTATTTGTAATTGTATTTATATTTGTATTTATCTATTGTTGTTGTTGTTGTTGTTGTCACAACAGATTTCTCCGTGTGAAATTCGGGCCGCTCTCCCCAGCGCGTCGCAACACTGAGAGCGCCACAACCCCCACCCCCCTCCCCACCTTTTTTTTTGTGTATTTTTCCTGCGTGCAGTTTTATTTGTTTTTCCTGTCGAAGTGGATTTTTCCACAGATTGTTGCCAGGAACAACCCTTTTGTTGCCATGGGTTCTTTTACGTGCGCGCGCTAAGTGCATGCTGCACACGGGACCTCGGTTAATTGTTATCCTCCTTCTTTCTAGTCTGACTGTCCTCTTTGTGTGTGTGTGTGTGTGTGTGTGTGTGTGTGTGTGTGTGTGTGTGTGTGTTGTATTGTATTGTATTGTATTGTATTTCTCTTTTTTGTCACAACAGATTTCTCAGTGTGAAATTCGGGCTGCTCTCCCCAGGGAGAGCGCGTCGCTACACTGACACCGCCACCCATTTTTTTTGTTGTGTGTGTGTGTGTGTGTGTGCGTGTGCGTGCGTGTGTGTGTGTGTGTGTGTGTGTGTGTGTAAGAGAAAGCGAGAGAGAGAGAGAGAGTGTGTGTGTGTGAATTGACTTTCCGCCTGCTTCTATGTGTGTGTGTGTGTGTGTGCGTGCGCGCGCGCGCGCGCGCGTGTGTGTGTGTGTGTGCGTGTGTGCATGCGTGCGTGCTTGCGTTTGTGTGTGTTTGTGTGTGTGTCCGTCCGTCCGTCCGTCTGTACGTCTGTTTGTGCACCTGACTATGTATCTGCATGTCTGTCTGTCTCTTTTCCTCCCTATTCTATATTACCCCCCACCCCTCCCCCATCGCCACCTCCATACGCATTTTCATGTGCCTCATACCCCTTCATACAAGCAGGCGATCTCAACATTTGCTTTCTGTGCGTGTGGCTTTTGGCTACGTTTTCATCGAACCTCTCTCTCCTCTCTCTCTTCTCTCTCTGCCTTTAAACTAAGTCTTCTGATGTCATCATCCCCAAGACAATGATAGCCAGATATGACGCAGCGTATATATGGATTCGTCCGAACGCAGTGACTCCTCCTCGAGAAACTGATTAAAGCTATTTACATGTTGAATAGTCCAGTTGGTTATTTATTGTAGGTCCCCACATGAACCTCTTTTCAAATAATAATCTACAGAAGTATTTGATTATTGATTATTTTTTTGTCCTAATCCCGTTCCCCCCTTCCCCGCTCTCACACACACTCTTCCTATCATATTATGTTTTTTCTTTCTCCTATCAGTAACACTCACCCTCTCCATTTTACATTATGTACTCTATCTTTTCCACATTCTCCCTCCCCCCTCCCCTCCACCTCAACAACCCCTTTTCATTCGAATGTCGATTTCTAATAAATAATAATAATAATAATTGTATTTATATAGCGCTGAATCTTGTGGAGAGACAAATCTAAGCGCTTTCACACCAGTCATTTACACGCATGCATAACTCTAAAGCTGAAGAAACTGAAGACAAGGAAGAGGCAGGGGAGGGAGGCTATCTTGTGAAGAGGTGGGTTTTAAGGCCAGACTTGAAAGAGTTGAGTGCGGAGACCTGACGAAGCGAAAGAGGAAGTTCATTCCAAATGCATGGTCCAGAGACAGAGAAAGAACGGCGTCCAACAGTGGAGTGTTTGAATCTGGGTGTGCGTAAACAGAGTGGATCCGAAGCCGATCGTAGAGAGCGAGATGGAGTGTAGAGGCGAAGGCAGCCACAAAAATAGGAAGGGGCAGATTTGTGAATACATTTATAACATAGAGTGCTGATCTTATACTTTATTCTGTGTGAGACAGGGAGCCAATGGAGATGTTGCAAAACAAGAGTGATGTGCTCAGATCTTTTCTTTCTGATGATGAGTCGGGCAGCAGAATTTTGTATGCGCTGAAAGGACTGAATGGATAAAGCAGGCAAACCAGACAATAGGGAGTTACAGTAGTCAAGGCGATTAATAATAACAATCATCATTATGATAGAAATGATAATAATCCAAATAATAATAATGATAATGATAATAATAATAATAATAATAATAATAATATCATCATTTATTTTCAGTCTAATATCATCATCTTAGATGAACAGACTATAAATAAATAAACGAATGAGAAACTGAAACTGGAGAGTGAAACTCTGATTGTCTGTCTGTCTCTGTCTGTTGCAGGTTGTTCAGACGTGACGTGTGAGAATGGAGGCACGGTCGACAACGTCACCTGCGACTGTATCTGTCCTGCAAACTTTGTGGGCACTAGGTGCCAGACAGGTGTGTGTGTGTGTGTGTGTGTGTGTGTGTGTGTGTGTGTGTGTGTGTGTGTGTGTGTGTGTGTGTGTGTGTGTGTTGTGTGTGTGTGTGTGTGTGTGTGTGTGTGTGTGTGCGTGCGTGTCCGCACACGTATGTGACTTTATGTGTGTGTGTGTGTGTGTGTGTGTGTGTGCATGCATGTGTGTGTGTGTGTGTGTGCGTGCGTGTCCGCACACGTATGTGACTTTATGTGTGTGTGTGTGTGTGTGTGTGTGTGTGTGTGTGTGTGCATGCATGTGTGTGTGTGTGTGTGTGTGTCTGTGCGTGCATGCATTTATGTCTCTACATGTGTCTGTGTGAGTGTCTGTATACGTACATGCATATATACATATGTATATATATATATATCTGTATTTTTTATCCATATATTTCCCACCCACACAGACTGTTCTGCGCATAACTGTAACGGCCACGGGACGCCCGGTGTCATTAACGGCCAGTGCGGGTGTACCTGTGACAATGGATACTTTGGATCCAGCTGTCAGAGTGAGTAAACCCTATTTTCTCACCTCCCCACCTGCCTCAGTAGCTCAGCGATTATGCCATCCAATAGGTCGGCTTTAAAAAAAAAATGTTTCGCCATTAAAAAAAAAAAAGTGTTTTGTTGGTCCCCCCCCCCCACCTGCATTCCCCCCTTCTAACCCATCCCTCCCCGCTGCCCCCCCCCCCCCCCCCGGGTTTCGGTTAAGTTTTGGTTTCTCAAGGAGGTGTCACTGTGTTAGGACAAATCCATATGCGCCACACCACGTCTGCGAGGCGGATGCCTGAACCACCAGCATGACGGGTGCAATAGCCGGTTAGTGGTTAAAGCTTTGGACTTTCAATCTGAGGTCCCGGGATCGAATCTCGGTAACGGCACCTGGTGGGCAAAGGGTGGAGATTTTTCCGATATCCCAGGTCAGTAGATATGTGCAGACCTGCTTGTGCCTGAACCCCCTTTCGTGTGCATACGCAAGCAGAATCAAACACGCACGTTAAAGATCCTGTAATCCATATAAGCGTTCGGTGGGCTATGGAAACAAGAACGTGCCCAGCACAGCACCCCCCCGAAAACGGAGTATGGCTGCCAACACTGCAGGGTAAAAACGGTCATACACGTAAAAGCCCACTTGCGTACATTCGATTGAACCTGGGAGTTGCAGCCCGCGAACGCAGAAGAAGAAGAAACCAGCAGATAAGCCTGTTCGCCATTCCGCCACCTTCGTAAAGAACCGGGATTTTATGTAACCCCGCAGCCCCCCATCCCCACCTCCTCACACACACCTGCACCCTAAACATCTCAAGTCTTCATACCGGAAACCGAATGGAGTTGAGAGCTCAATAAGTTACTTTTTTTTGTTTTGTTTTGTTTTGTTTTGCAAAACTATTTGAAAAAAATCAAAACAAAGAACAAAAAACCGGTTCGTTGCAACCCGAACCGGTTGTTCGAGCTTCCACGCATGTAAATTTATCGGAACGTACCGTTTTTTTTTTTTTTTTTTTTTTACCGCGCACTTTTGCCTGAAACCTTCGCTTTCTAGAAAATCGGCTGTTGTTGATGAATTGGTTATTTGCTGGGCCACTACACCATGAATTAATCAATTCATTGCATTCTGTGTGTGTGTGTGTGTGTCTTTTTCTTTCATGATCCCTCCACTCCCCCCCGCTTCCTCCTCCACGCACCCTCCCACCCACCCCTTTATCCCTCCACCCCACTCCACTTCATGTAATTATTTATATCATTCATTATTCTTATATTTCTCTTCATTTTCATTTCAGATAGTTGCGGCCAACAGCCTTATTGTGTACAAGTTCCGCAGAGTTACTGCGACAGTTACTGCTCTAGTAACAACGTCCTGCAGACGAGTTGCCCCGTATGCTGTTCGGCCGTCACCGGCTGCTGATTCTGCCCCCCCCCCCCACCTCCAATCTCCCCCTCCCGCACGCCCCCCCCCCTCCCACCGCTTGTCCATCTCAGCATCTCAGCTGACGCTTTGAGCGGACCACATTGGTCAGACCGGTGTAGGAGGGAAAAAAAAAACATGACTTCCCGGAAAAAAACAAACAAACAAACAAAAAATCAAGAACAAACAAACCCATAACACTACTCCCCTCACAACGTTTCTTTATATTATCGTTATTTTGATAGACATATAAGAAACACACACTTCCCGCTGAAAAAAAGACAAAAAAGAAGCTCCCTCAGAAATTCAACAGTCACCCCAATCATGAATAAAAGACTTCCCGAAAAAACAAACCAAACACCCCCCCGGCCCCCCCTCCAAAAAAAGAAAGAAAGAAAAGAAAACAAAAAAACAACAACAAACCCCCCACAAAAAACAACAAACAAAAAACAAACAAACCCCAAACAAAGCCAGAACTGACCTTTCTTTTTGATGATTAGAAGAAAAAAATCAACAAACAAATAAACAAAAACGTCAACAACAGCAACAACAACAAACACATACCTGACGTGAATTTTCTTCTTCTTTCAATTTGAGTGGTTGACATGGTATTGAAATAATATTAGGAGAACTCACGCAGAAGTATAATTAATTCTCTGTAAGCAAATTGTAATCAGGTGGTCCGGGAGAAACGACGCAAAAAGAAATAGTTCATTTTGTGCATTGTTGTATTTCTGTGTAAGCAGATTTTAATGACTGGTACAGACCAGAGAGAGCGAGAGAGAGAGAGGGAGTCTTTTCTTCCGAGAAAAAACAACACTTCCATAGTGTTTGTTTGTTTGTTTCCGGCAGTCTTTTTCCCCCGACGACACCAACTAGTGGGGTGACCTTTGTGTGTGAATTCATTCATCTTTCTTTGTTTTCTGAAAGCGTTGTTGTCCTTTGTCTGTTGCTGTACATACAGACATGCTGGAGCGGCGTCTATTGAATGAAATAAATTCTCACTTCTAACAGTGAGCCATCGTATCTCCACTAGAACTTGTGTGTGTGTGTGTGTGTGTGTGTGTGTGTGTGTGCGTGCGTGTGTTAATAGCTGTCTCTTTGTCTGTTTCTCTGTCTGTCTGTCTGAGCCTCGGTCTTGCTCGTTCTCGGCCTCTCTTTGTCTGTCTGTCTGTCTGTCCGTACCTCTCTCTGCTGATCTCATTACCTGTGTTGCCAACAAACACATACATACACGGAGCTATATGACCACCAGGACTGTAGTTGTCAGTCAGTCAGTCTGTCTGTCCCCTGCACTCACCCGTTCTCTCTCTCCTATCCTCCTCCCCCCATCCCGCCTCGCCCCCCTCATTCTCCTTTCCGCGCCCTCTCTCTTTCTTTATGTCTGTCTGTCTATCTGTAGCTGTCTGTCTGTCTGGGTATCTCAGTTTATGTATCTATGTATTCATTTATGCATCAATGTATCCCTTCTGACTGCTTTGTAAAACTGATATAGCGCTATGTAGCGCACAAAGTCATATAAAGCGCTTACGCACATGTGGATACGCGCATTCACAGACACCCGCGCGCTAATACACACATACACACACCATACCACACCACACACACGATTAATTAGTTGCGCTCGGAGGTTGTTCCACTGACGAAGCTCACCACCACCTCCTAAAAAAAATTAAAAAAAAACACAAAAACACCACCACCCCTCCCCAAAACCAAACACCCTTGAATCACGGCGACTAGCGCTGATTAAATGTAAGCCCCGTCTCTGATGTAACGATGTGGAGCCATTTGATCTGACATGCTAGCATGTGCATGTGCGTGCATGTACATGTGACCGGTTGGAGTGGGTCTTCTCACCACACCAGTCCAGTCTTCAGCTTCTTCTCAAGTCTCTTCAAGTTTTATTAAAGACGGGGAACGTGTCCGAATATGGGGAAGGGAAAACGGGAAAGTGGAGGGTTTAAGGGCAAAGGAGGAGGAGGAAAAAACAACGACAGGTATTCTAATGTCTACATGTAGACTTACATGGTAGCATGCACATATACTCACACACACGCGCGCGCTCACATTCCACTTCCTTGTACAAAGTCAACACGACGTTGCGTTCTGTGTGTTTAATTTGCACATGTTAAATCTTGACTGAACGTAAAGTTTCCATACGCTTATCCATCATTCTCAAAGGCCAGCAGAATTTGCATCGAAATCAAAATATCGCCTCTCCCTCTCTCTCTTTCACACACACACACACAGAGACACACACACACACACACACACACACACATGCAAACACACTCAAACACGCACGCACACAAATACATACATGCATACAAATAACACGCGCGACCGCACCTATACACACGCGCACACCCACAAACACACACACATAAACACGCACGCACACACGTAGAACACTCGAGAACCATAACAACAAACAGCTTTGGCTTCAGTCGTCCCAGATCACAGACCCTCGTCAATTCCTCCAACCAACAAATCTTCCTCCTTCTCACCACCCCTTCTTTGTTTCTCTGCTTCCATCTAATGCGTTCTCTTCTTCGTTTCTTTTTTTTCTTTCTTTTCTTGTCTTTTTTTTCTGCCCCATCACATGCATCGTTTGAGTGGCACTGCTCCCACGCCGCTCATTCAGAGTCCCCCATACAGAGCCACACCCGGGTTCGTCTGTCGCAGTTCCAATGCCGGTAGTCCACAGGGAACCATCCATGTTAGGTCGCTCCCTCCTTGTTTCTTTGTGTCCATCTAACACGTTCACTTCTTTGCTCCTTTGTGTCTAACACGTTTGCCTTTTCCTTTCTTTGTGTCCATCTAACACGTTCACTTCTTTGTTCCTTTGTGTCTAACACGTTTGCCTTTTCCTTTCTTTGTGTCCATCTGACACGTTCACGTCTTCGTTCCTTTGTGTCCATCTAACACGTTTACCTTTTCCTTTCTTTGTGTCCATCTAACACGTTCACGTCTTCGTTCCTTTGTGTCCATCTAACACGTTTACCTTTTCATTTCTTTGTGTCCATCTAACACGTTCACGTCTTCGTTCCTTTGTGTCTATCTAACACGTTTACCTTTTCCTTTCTTTGTGTCCATCTAACACGTTTACCTTTTCATTTCTTTGTACCAATCTAACACGTTCACTTCTTTGCTCCTTTGTGTCTAACACGTTTGCCTTTTCCTTTCTTTGTGTCCATCTAACACGTTCACGTCTTCGTTCCTTTGTGTCCATCTAACACGTTTACCTTTTCCTTTCTTTGTGTCCATCTAACACGTTCACGTCTTCGTTCCTTTGTGTCTATCTAACACGTTTACCTTTTCCTTTCTTTGTGTCCATCTAACACGTTTACCTTTTCATTTCTTTGTACCAATCTAACACGTTCACTTCTTTGCTCCTTTGTGTCTAACACGTTTGCCTTTTCCTTTCTTTGTGTCCATCTAACACGTTGACTTCTTTGTTCCTTTGTGTTCATCTAACACGTTTACCTTTTCCTTTCTTTGTTTCCATCTAACACGTTCACTTCTTCGTTCCTTTGTGTCCATCTAACACGTTTACCTTTTCCTTTCTTTGTGCCAATCTAACATGCTTACTTCTTTGTTCCTTTGTGTTCATCTAACACGCTTACCTTTCCCTTTCTTTGTACCAATCTAACACGTTTACGTCTTTGTTTCTTTGTGTCCATCTAACACGTTCACTTCTTTATTTCTTTGAGTCCATCTAACACGTTCACTTCTTTATTTCTTTGAGTCCATCTAACACGTTTACTTCTTTATTTCTTTGAGTCCATCTAACACGTTCAGTTCTTTATTTCTTTGTGTCAATTTAACACGTTCACTTCTTTATTTCTTTGAGTCCATCTAACACGTTCACTTCTTTATTTCTTTGAGTCCATCTAACACGTTCACTTCTTTATTTCTTTGTGTCCATCTAACACGTTCACTTCTTTATTTCTTTGAGTCCATCTAACACGTTCACTTCTTTATTTCTTTGAGTCCATCTAACTCGTTCACTTCTGTCACTTGCTGCCATCCCCTCCGCTTCCTACTTATTGCTTTGAAAACAACAACAACAACCAACAACAAAGCTTAAGGTTACTGGTCCCATAGCCTTATACGGCCTTCAAGCCAGTGATTTCATATTCAGTGTGTCTCGGTCTCGGTACAAGAAGGCTGGGCTTAACCCTCTCCTCACGCCGTTTTAACCTTCCTCCAACAATCGAAGTTTGGTACCTATTAACACCTGGGTGTCTTGAAAGAAAAACACCCCCAAAACCAAAATAAAAGAAATAAAAACGGAGTCAAGTGCCTTTCCCAAGGACACGACACCATCCGAAGTAGAGCCTCGAAACCTGACAACTGGCGAACACTGGATCAGAAGTCCAACGCCTAACCCATTCTGCCCCGACGCCCCCTTTCTGCTCCTGTAACTCTCTCTGCACTCTAACCCTAACCCTGTGTGTGGAGTGATGGCCTCGAGGTAACGCGTCCGCCTCGGAAACGAGAGAATCTGAGCGCGCTAGTTCGAATAACGGCTCAGCCGCCGATATTTTCTCCCCCTCCGCTAGACCTTGAGTGGTGGTCTGGACGCTAGTCATTCGGATGAGACGATAAACCGACTTCCCGTGTGCAGCATGCACTTAGCGCACGTAAAAGAACCCACGGCAACAAAAGGGTTTTTCCTGGCAAAATTCTGTAGAAAAATCCACTTCGACAGAAAAAAACAAATAAAACTGCACGCAGGAAAAAATACCAAAAATATGGGTGGCTCTGTAGTATAGCGACGCGCTCTCCCTGGGGAGAGCAGCCCGAATTTCACACAGGGAAATCTGTTGTGATAAAAAGAAATACAAATACAAATGCATGGGGGAACGCCGCACCACAGGTCTTCATTTCCCACGCGTTGTGTACAGGTGCCTGGGTTTGAGCACAGCTCCTTCCAGTCCATTCAGCAATGTGGTCAGTCAGCCTCTTTCTTTGTCCTCCTCTTCTCCTCTTGCCCGGAAGATGGACTTGTAGAGGGCATGTGTCCTGGTCACGTGGCCATACCACTTCAGCGTCCCCCTTTTCACGACGGACAGCAGGTTTTCACATCGTCTTGTGTGTTGTGTTGGTCTTTAAGGGACAGTCGTCCCTTTCAAAACAACTGCCAAAGTGACAGAACACTTGTGTCCTCGTATAAATGAAATTTTGCATATGACCTCAGAACGCTCCGTATTTTCAGCGTCTTCTGTATCGGGCCTTCTCTTTTCCATACACTTTTTTTTTTTGTTTCGGGAGTGCTCTGTCTTCTTTTGCTCTCCTGTTAACGTGTTTGTTTGTGCTGTTTTCATTCAAAAATCCATTCATGAAATCCATTCATATCCTCACAAGAGTATTTACTTATTTCCAGTAACTTATCTGTAATGACTGGAGATTTACAGCTTTTGACTTTCTGCACTGTCATCTTTTTTTTTTATCCTGTTTTTTCAGTCACGTTTTGTTTCGCACGACATCATTTTTTGTTTGTTACTTCCCTTTTATTCTTGCAGAAAGGGCAGGGGGAAAACCATTTGTAGAGATCCACGCCTTATTAATTTTATCTATTTATTTATTTGTTTATTTATTTTTTACATAGAACCGACGGACCTGGACGAATCTGGTTAGAAGCTCTTCTTTGCGACGCCCCAGTGACACCTCAAACATTTCAAAACGGAGCAATCCTTCTTTCCTTTACTATATTTTTAGTTTTTGTCCAAATCCTTCTATCACCCCGATTATGTTTGTTTCTAGTTGTTCATTCCATTTTTTTGCTTTACGATCCCGATTGTGTTTGCTGTTTTTTCCAAGTTGTTCATTCTATTTCTGGATGCCGGTTGCTTTCCATCTGGCTTGCTTTAATTTATCCAGGAATCCTATAAATAACCATATTATTTTTCAACACGCGAATTTCTTCCAATCCCTTTCCCCAGTCCCCCGTACCGCTACAGAGACTACAAAAGAAAAACAAAACAAATCAAAAAACAAAAACAAACAAACAAACAAAACAAAAAAACAAACCCTCCTGCCTTCGACAGATGCAAAAACAAACTATCGAGCACGTGAAAGCCCACTTACTTAATGAAACGTGCCCATTAAGGCGTTTATAGTCACAAAAGCAGAACAAACAAAACATTTGTCTTTTTTTTCAACAGCCCCTGTTTCCTACTGTCTCCACAATATTAACAAACAGGTTTGTTGTTGTCGCTGGTATTTTTTTTCTTCTTGCTTTCCAGCCTCCATTAACGTATGAAATGCCCTGACAGTCTGCTAGCTAGACTACAACCCATTGTGGGCCAAACCGCTGTAATTTCGTGTAAAACTCCCCCAACAGTACGCGAACA
Source organism: Babylonia areolata (assembly GCF_041734735.1). Classification (NCBI taxonomy): domain Eukaryota; kingdom Metazoa; phylum Mollusca; class Gastropoda; order Neogastropoda; family Buccinidae; genus Babylonia; species Babylonia areolata. The sequence continues at coordinate 22,408,994 of NC_134897.1, read as the reverse complement.
TCGAAATCGTCAGCCTTTTCTGGCGTTCGTAAGTCAGATAAAGTGACCCACACTTGTGATGAGTTTCAGATTTAGTTTCAAGTTGTGAAAGCGTGCGGACTTTACCATATACGCTACAACACAGCGGATGTCTGTCCTAAACAAAAAACACCAACGTGCTGTTTAGGCTTTGAGATGAATAATGGTGAAATATCGTAATTTCGCTACACTATAGGGATATTTTTTATGTGCTGTTTTTATCTAATGTGACAAGAAAGTAACACGTGTATTGTATTCTACCATGTTTAGTTGTTTTTTTTCTGTTTTCTAATATATGGGGTTTTGTCTGCTTCTCATTACCTCCCGTCCAAACCTTGCCATTTCTGTGTTCATCTACACAGCCATGCATGCCAGTTACTTTTCTGTCCTTCTATTCCGTTTCCCACTGTCTGTTTCCCTAAATAACCCCTCCGTTTCCAATGTATCTTTCATTTCCCCAACAGTCCCACGAGTCGTTTTCCCCATTGTCCCTTCATAGTTTCCAAAGATTTCTTCTATTTTCTAATATTCCTGTTTGTATTTTGCTTTCTTTCTTTTTTTCCCTTCTCTTTATTTTCTTTGTGTTCTTCTTGACTCTTTCTGTATCCTGTTTTTAACTCCCCTTCCCGTCACTAGCCTTTCGTTCACCATTACTGTTTGTGTTTACCTTCTCCCCTTCCCCACCCCCTAACGACAATCCCCCCTCTTAACTCCGCCGTTTTCCATTACTTTCTTATCTCCCATGTCTACTAGAAGCCCTATGTTTCCCAAAACGATTTTATCTAACCACCACTAGCCCTTCGTTTTCAATTAGAGTTTTACATCACCACCACCACCACTAGCCCTTCGTTTTCAATTACAGTTTTACATTACCACCACCACCGCTAGGTCTTCGTTTTCAATTACAGTTTTACATTACCACCACCACCGCTAGGTCTTCGTTTTCAATTACAGTTTTACATTACCACCACCACCGCTAGGTCTTCGTTTTCAATTACAGTTTAACATCACCACCACCACCACCACTAGCCCTTCGTTTTCAATTACAGTCTTACATCACCACCACCACCACTAGCCCTTGGTTTTCAATTACAGTTTAACATCACCACCACCACCGCTAGGTCTTCGTTTTCAATTAGTTTTACATCACCACCACCACCACCACCACTAGCCCTTCGTTTTCAATTAGTTTTACATCACCACCACCACCACTAGCCCTTCGTTTTCAATTACAGTTTTACATCACCACCAAGACCACTAGCCCTTCGTTTTCAATTAGTTTTACATCACCACCACCACTAGCCCTTCGTTTTCAATTACAGTTTATCATCACCACCACCACCACCACCACTAGCCCTTCGTTTTCAATTACAGTTTTACATCACCACCACCACCACTAGCCCTTCGTTTTCAATTACAGTTTAACATCACCACCACCACCACCACTAGCCCTTCGTTTTCAATTACAGTTTTACATCACCACCACCACCACTAGCCCTTCGTTTTCAATTACAGTTTAACATCACCACCACCACCACTAGCCCTTCGTTTTCAATTACAGTTTTACATCACAACCACCACCACTAGCCCTTCGTTTTCAATTACAGTTTTACATCACCACCACCACCGCTAGGTCTTCGTTTTCAATTACAGTTTAACATCACCACCACCACCACTAGCCCTTCGTTTTCAATTACAGTTTTACATCACCACCACCACTCGTTTTCAATTACAGTTTTACATCACCACCACCACTAGCCCTTCGTTTTCAATTACAGTTTTACACCACCACCACCACCACTAGCCCTTCGTTTTCAATTACAGTTTAACATCACCACCACCACCACCACTAACCCTTCCTTTTCAATTACAGGTTTACATCACCACCACCACCACTAGCCCTTCGTTTTCAATTACAGTTTATCATCACCACCACCACCACCACTAGCCCTTCGTTTTCAATTACAGTTTATCATCACCACCACCACCACCACTAGCCCTTATTCCCCATCACGATTTTATTTCACCATCACCGCTAGTCTTTCGTTTTTCATTACAGTATCAGTATCAGTAGCTCAAGGAGGCGTCACTGCGTTCGGTCAAATCCACATAAGCTACATCACATCTGCCAAGCAGATGCCTGACCAGCAGCACAACCCAACGCGCTTAGTCAGGCCTTGAGAAAAAAACAACAACTACCCCTACTTTTCCCATTACGGTTTTGACTTCACCACCTCCACTATCCCTACGTTTTCCATTACGATTTTACCTCACCACCTCCACTATCCCTACGTTTTCCATTACGATGTTACCTCACCACCTCAACTACCCTTTGCTTCCACAACTTTTAAAAAAAATTAATTTTTAAAAATAAAGTTTCATCTTTCATCCTTCTGAATTAGGGCTTGACATTCGCGTGAATGACTGGTGTGTTGGTACAAGATTCAGCACAATATAATTTTTTGTTTTCTTTTCATCATTTTAACTCCCCTCCCTACCAATAGGCCTTCTGTTTTCCATTATGGCTGCTGTTTTTATTTTTTTAAAGTTTTATCTTACATCCTTCTGAATCAGAGCTACTCATACGTGTGGATGACTGGTGTGTAAACGCTTTGATACGTCTCTGCACAAGATTAAGCGATATTCAAATACTTTTATTGCTATTCTTATTGCTCAGATCTCCTCCCTGCTAATAGTCCTTTGTTTCCCACTGTGCTTTTATCTCCCTTCCCACCCCTTGCCCTTCCGTTTCCGATTAGTTTTTTTTCCCCTGTCTCTTAATTGTGCTATCTTCCATTCTTCTGAATTAGAGCTATCCATACATGTGCTTGACTGGAGAGTAAGAGCTCTGAACAAGATCCACCACTAGAGTAGATTAGAATACAACAGAACAAAATATGTCTTTATATCTAAGTGTACCGGAGTCACAAGGAATATTGTAATGTTTTTCTTATCATTGATATCAGTATCGTTCTAACTCCTTCTCCACCAATAAATAGCCTTTCGTTTCCCCCCACTACGCAATCATCTCCCTTCTCCCACCACCCCACCATCACTAGCCCTGATGTTTCTTTCTGGGCGTGTTGCCCCTGTCGTTGGAATCGTCGTCAACATCTTCCGTTCTGGCCGTGCTGGCGTCCTGTTCCTCCTGTCCTCCCTGGTTCGTCTGGCTGCTGTCCCGCTCCACTTTATCACAGATCTGTGTGGTCTGGAAACAAGGGGGACACAAGGCATAGAACCTCGTCAGTTTGGATCGTTAAAAATAAAGAAGAAGAAGAAGAAGAAGAAGAAGAAGAAGGAGAAGAAGGAGGAGGAGGAGAAGGAGAGGAGGAGGAGAAGAAGAAGAAGGAGAGGGATAGGAGGAGAAGGAGAAGAAGATGTAGAAGGAGAAGAAGGAGGAGAAGAAGAAGGAGAAGGAGGAGAAGAAGAAGAAGGAGGAAAAAATGATGACGAAGAAGAAGAAGAAGGACTGCAAGCGGTTAGTTAGGATCGTGACAACGTTAAAAACAAAGTGAAAGTCTAAAGGTCCCCGTATCCTCTCACGACCATCGGGACTTTCTGTAGGCCTGGGCACAGGAAGGCGGGGCCCGTTCCTCTTCTTCAACCGATATAACCCTCCCAAACTGAAGTCATGTGTCGGTTCACACTCGGGTGGAGTGGGGAAATTAGAAATTAGGAGCAAAGTGTCTTTCCCAGTTTCAGTTCCAAGAAAGAAGGGGGATGGGTGGGGGGTTGTGTGGGAGGAGAGGGGGAGCGGGGGTTGAGGAAAAAAAGGAGCAGATGTCTGACCCACGCACAAAGCCGACGCTCTAGTCAGGCCTTGAAAGCTGCACAAGGCGTAAGACATGGCACAGAGAGAGAGAGAGAGAGAGAGAGAGAGAGAGAGAGAGAGAGAGAGAGAGACAGACAGACAGACAGACAGAGAGAAAGAGACAGAGAGAGAGAGACAGACAGACAGACAGAGAGAGAGAGAGTAGATAGAGACAGACAGACAGACACAGAGAAAGAGACAGAGAGACAGACAGACAGAGAGAAAAAGAGAGAGACAGACAGAGAGAAAGAGAGAGAGACAGACAGACAGAGAGAGAGAGAGACAGACAGACAGAGAGAAAGAGAGACAGACAGAGAAAGAGACATAGAGAGAGAGAGAAAGAGTGAGGGAGAGAGAGAAAAAAAGAGAGAGAGAGACAGAGGAAGAGAGAGATATATACAGACAGACTGACAAAGACAGAAAAAGAGCAGTACAATCAAGTGAGAGTTTTCAGGAAAAGGTTCACCGGTCGGCCAGATGTGAAGAAATATATATAATTACACACACACACACACACATATATATATATATATATATATATATATATATAGAGAGAGAGAGAGAGAGAGAGAGAGAGAGATTATCATCTCTGTACTTTAATTATAAATGCATGTGTCTCACGTGTAGTTTTCGCACGTGCATGACACACACACACACACATCGACAGACAAAATTTAAACACGAAGCAACAACACCCATGTCACATAAGCAACCACCAAACACCTTGCTTGGGGAGAATGGACAGGAAGGTCTTCAGATTCATACTTTTGGTTCTCATCTGATATGATAAAACAACTCTCTCTCCTTTCAAAGGGTCTCTCTTCTTCTCCTCCCCCCTTCTCCCTCGTGCGCTCAGAGAGAATAATATATTTGTTTCTGAATGCTTGGGCTATGACACCGATTGCAGTTCCTTAAGAAGTCGTTAACTCATTTTTGCTTGTACATCCTTTAATCTTTCGTTCGTTATAAATGTAGTATTTGTATTTGGACCCCCTTCAGAAGGGGCTGTGGCCGAACTGAATAAACTTTCGTTTCGTTTCGTTTCGTTTTCCTCGTGTCCTGACTCACCCAGACGTAGAAGGTGGCAGCCCCGTTGCTGGCCTGTCGGATGGTGTGCAGCTCGTGCGGCTGCAGAATCTCCTGCACGCGCCGGCTGGTGCGCGGGTCCACGTGCGCCGAGTCAAAGTCCCGGATATCGTGGATCAGGGAGTCACGCCCCACGCGACACAGCAGGGTCTGAATGTCCGCCCACTCCTGAACAGAGACGGGGACAACTTTCATTTTATCATATTTTATTTCATATTACCTTGTTTTATTTTTCTGATTACTGGACGGTTATAGCACTGATCATGGGAGTTATAGCTCAGATTATTTGACGATTATAGCACTGATCATGGGAGTTATATCTGTAATAATTGGACGGTTATAGCACTGATCACAGGAGATATAACAGTTGTAATTGGACAGTTATAGCACTGATCATGGGAGTTATACCTCTGATTGTTGGACCATTGTACCAATTGGAGGGCCAACACTCAGCTTATATCACACAGATAGTATTGTATTACTCTGTTTTGTCACAACAAATTTCTCTGTGTGAAAATCGGGCTGCTTTCACCCTCTGGGGAGAGCGCAGCGCCACACCAAGAGCGCTACCTTTTCTTTCTTGTTTTTTTCGGCGTGCAATTTTATTTCTTTTCCTATCGAAGTGGGTTTTTCGACATAAATTTGCAGGGAAAACCCTTCTGTTGCCGTGGGTGCTTTTACGGGCATACTGCAAACGGGACCTGAATGTATCGTCTCATCCGAATGTCTAGCGTCCAGACCACCACCCAACGTCTAGTGGAGGGGGAGGAAATACTGGCGATTGCGGAATTCGAACCAGTGAACTCAGATTCTTTCGCTTCCTACGCGGACGGGTTACCACTAGTAGCCAACACTCCCACTTCAGAGTCTATAACCAGAAGTTCACCCTCCCCACCCCCCACATCGACAGCCAGCTCCCACTCCCCCCCTCCCCGCCCCCCACTCCACAGGAAGCCAGATGGACATACAACCCGGACAATCAGCCCCCCTGATTAAGGGGGGGGGGGGGTCTATAACACTGATCATGGAAGGAAGGTCTACAGCTCTGATTATTGAGGAAGGTCAGAAGCACTGATTGTGGCGAGGGAGGTCTACAGCACTGATTATGGGGGGAGGGTCTATAGCTCTGATTATATGGAGAAGGTCTATAGCGCTGATTATTGGGGAAGGTCTTTAGCACTGGTTATGGTGAATGTCTTTAGCGCTGATTATGGGGGACGGTCTATACCATTGATTGTGGGGGAAGGGTCTACAGCACTGATTATGGGAGGATGGTCTATACCACTGATTATTGGAGGAGGTTCTATACCACTGATTATGGGGAAGGGTCTTTACCACTGATTATGGGGGTAGGGTCTACAGCACTGATTATGGGGAAGGGTCTATAGCTGATTATGGGTGAAGAGCACTGATTATGGGGAAGGGTCTATAGCTGATTATGGGTGAAGAGCACTGATTATGGGGAAAGGTCTATAGCTGATTATGGGGAAGGGTCTATAGCTGATTATGGGGAAGGGTCTACAGCACTGATTATGGGGAAGGGTCTATAGCTGATTATGGGTGAAGAGCACTGATTATGGGGAAGGGTCTATAGCTGATTATGGGTGAAGAGCATTGATTATGGGGAAAGGTCTATAGCTGATTATGGGGAAGGGTCTACAGCACTGATTATGTGGAAACGTCTATACCACTGATTATGGGGAAAGGTCTATGGCACTGATTATTGGGGTTTTAGCACTTACTATGGAGAGGATCTCTAACACTGATTACTGGCAGGGTCTATGGCACTGATTATGGAGGGAAGGTCGAAAGCACTGATTATAAGAGTTTTAGCACTGACTATGAGGAGCTTTAACACTGATTATTGGGGTTTTAGCACTAATTATGGGGAGTATCTCTAGCTCTGATTATGGGGGGGGGTCTATAGCACTGATTATAATTATGGAGGGTCTTTTGCACTGATTATTGGGGGTCTATAGCACTGATTATGATTATGGGGGAGGGTCTTTTGCACTGATTATTGGGGGGTCTATAGCACTGATTATGATTATGGGGAAGGTCTTTTGCACTGATTATGGGGGTCTATAGCACTGATTATGATTATGGGGAAGGTCTTTTGCACTGATTATAGGGGGTGGTGGGGGGGTCTATAGCACTGATTATGATTATGGGGGAGGGTCTCTTGCACTGATTATGGGGGGGGGGTGTTCTTTTGCACTGATTATTGGGGGTCTATAGCACTGATTATGATTACGGGGGAGGGTCTTTTGCACTGATTATGGGCGGCACAGAGGGTCAATCACAGCTGGAAACACTCACGGTCAGGCGGGGCTCCTGATGCCCCAACAGCATGTAGGTGGCCACCATGACGTCATGCACACACAGAGGGGGCCGCTGGTAGCTGTGGATTTCTGAAATCGTTGACTGCTCCATGGTGAGAATGTCGTGCTTGTACTCGTTCAGCTCCTGAAAGAAGAAGACATTGGTATCACTCAGAGGAAATACAAAGAAATGGGGAAAAGAACTCAACGACGACAATGACGTCGGTACGACTCGGCGGAAACAGACAAAGAGATAGGAAAATCATCCAACTCCTGAAAGAAGACACTGATTACACTGAGAAGAAATACAAAGAAATATTAATTAAAAAAAAATCACTCAGTTATGGCAAAAGACACTGGTATCACTCTGAAGAAATAGGAAAATAATTCAACTATAGATAGAAAAATATAAATAATTGGGAAAGTTACTCAACGTTGACAGAAACACAGGAATGACCACTCACAAAAAGAAGAAAAACATGTTGTCATTAAGAGTGACCCTTTCTACAGATACAAGGTCAGAGACCAGCATTCTGAAGGAGATAGATTCAATGAAAGGTCATGCCCCATACGCATTATCAAATCTTTCTGGCTGCAACTATCTTTCAGAGAAAGCGCCCGTGACTAGACTGATGCGTAAGGTTGAGGTGAGCATGGTGAAAGATATCCATTAACCCCCTGTGTGCTGAACTTTGGTGAAGCGATATCAGTGTGGCATGAGTTTGAAATGCGTTTGCAACTTTTTATATTTGTATTTGTATTTCTTTGTATCACAGCAGATTTCTCTGTGTGAAATTCAGGCTGCTCTCCCCAGGGAGAGCGCGTCGCTATACTACAGCGCCACCCCCTTTTTTTTCCTGCATGCAGTTTGTTTTTCCTATCGAAGTGGATTTTTCTACAGAGTTTTGCCAGGAACAACCCTTTTGTTGCCGTAGGATCTTTTACGTGCGCTAAGTGTACGCTGCACACGGGACCTCGGTTTATCGTCTCATCCGAATGACTAGCGTCCAGACCACCACTCAAAGTCTAGTGGAGGGGGAGAAAATATCCGCGGCTGACCGTGATTCGAACCAGCGCGCTCAGATTCTCTCGCTTCCTAGGCGGACGCGTTACCTCTTGGCAATCACTCCACATATATGCGACGAAAGCTCTACCTAATCTAATGCGACAGCACTTCACCGATGTGTGATCGCTCGTGTAGGATGGTTCAAGGGATTTAACTTCGCGGTGATCTAGTTCACTTAAACTAACCCACAGTTACTTCCCTTTCTACGTGGCCCTCCGACATGGAGGGCACGCCGCACAATCTTCCCCTCCACTAATTCCGGTTTCTTTTTCTTACGACAAGTTAATTAATTTTCAGTTTACTCTACCATCACTGAATAAACTGTCCGGCACTCTTCCTTTCTCAGTGTTATGAATAATGATAAATAAATTCTTGAATATATCTTCGGTGGTCACTGCTGACGAATATAGTGCATATATATTTTCGGAAACTTGATAAAAGATCCTCTTGCATTGTTCAGATTAATACCTTTTTTTCTGAATCATGCAATATTAGTTACGCACGTATTATCAGCGTACCTCATCATACTAAAACGACCTCACATCCAAGACAAAGTTTATGGTAAACAAAACGCACTGAACCTGAAATGTCACGACAAATACCCACTAAAACAAACAAACATCAACAGAAAACAACAAAAAGACAAAGAAACAAAAGCAATAGAAAAAAAATTACCATCAGATGCTGCAATTTTCTGCGAGCTGCTTCTATCTGGTTGTGAAGTTGCCCCGAAAACTGGGAATTCTCTGCCTCTTCGATTGTTTTCTTCAAGACCCCGACGTGGCTTCTCCGCACGGCATCACGCAAATCTGCAATAAAAAGGCAGTG
>NC_134897.1:22387364-22389864 GCF_041734735.1 Babylonia areolata | reverse complement strand
GTTTGAAAGCGTTGTATTTCCTACCACAGCCGCCGCCACTACTGCCGCTGCCGCCTCTGCTGCTACTGCATCTATTGCTACTACTACTACTACTACCATCACGGCTATTACTGTCATTATCATCATCACCATGATTGTTTTTATTGATATCATGACGATAAAGATGATTGTTATCATTATCATGATGACGGTGATGACAATCATCATATTCAACAACAAAATAGTGAATACCATAAATGTTACCTTGAATCCTTTGTCGGTGGCTTCAGAGAAGGCGGTATCACTGCGAGCAGACTGGGTGGCTGAGTCACTGACCACGTACTTGTCTCTGTTCTGTGCGACACAACAGTAAGAATAATGATGATGATGATGATTATAATAGAAATAACAATAACAATAAAAACAACAACAACAACAATCATCATCATCATCATCATCATCATCATGATAATAAGAAGAAAAAGAAGAAGGCGACGACGACGAAGAATTATAATACTGTCACTGCTGCTACTGCTGCTGCTGTTGCTACTAACTACTACTACGACTACTACTACTACTAGTACTACCCATAATAGTAATAATAATAACGAATGCCTTTTGATTTGCGTATTTCTCTAGGTAAATAATAACAATGATAATAGTTTATCTATTATCTATATTGCGCCTTTAATTAAAACACAGTAATGGTCAAGGCACATTACACGAGTAAGATATAACATAAAAGAAACACTCCACACAAAAATCACAACCACATGTAAAATTTTCAAAACCATTCCATGTGAATAACACAGTCACCCTAAAACAGCGAACAAGACCAAATATCATCTACGTAATAAAAACAAAAAAAAAATCAGGCATTGAAGCACGCACGCACGCTCGCACGCACAAGCACACACACACAGAGGTAAAGTTAGATTCAGTTCAGTTCAGTTACTCAAGGAAGCGTCACTGCGTTCGGACAAATCCATATACGCCACACCTGCAAAACAGATGCCTGACCAGCAGCGTAACCCAACGCGCTTTGTCAGGACTTGAGATTCAGAGCGATGCCAATCGTCCATTCACACGCAGCCACACCCACACTGAACCATAAACAAACTAAAACATATAAAAAGGACCGTTCACGTGCATGCATTTTAAACGTGAAAAGTACAACAAGACATACGCCAGACTTAGGAATGTACGTCAAACAAACTCAACACTTACACTAAAGATCGCTTCACGCGACCCGAAGCATCTCTCAAGCACAGTAACTACTCACGCCGTCAGTTTTAGCGTCGCGGTTGGCGGTGGTCTTGGACTGTTGAGACTTGGGCGAGGTCTTGGCCGGAGAGTTGCTGTTTTGGGACTGCTGTTGCTGTTCTTTCTTTGGGCTGTTGTTCTTTTCGTCAGCCACTGCTGCTGTCTTGGAGCCCCCGCACCCCATGTTGGTGCTGGTCTGTGGAGCAAGTTGACACAGTGCCGGTTATATGTCTGGTGTGAACAAGTTAGTAAGAAGTATTATATGTCAGTTTCAGTTTCTCAAGGAGACCTAACTGCGTTGGGACAAACTCACATGCGCTACATCACATCCGCTGAGCAGATGCCTGACCAGCAGCATAACTCAACGTGCCAGCTAGACCTTGCATGCATGCATATATATATTTCATTTGTGAGCCTATCAGTATCAGAGTGGATTTCTTCTACATAATTTGCCAAAGGACAACGCTTATGTCGTTGTGGGTTCTTTTTTCAGTGCGCTAAGTGCGTGCTGCACACGGGATCTTGGTTTGTCGTTTCATTCGAATGACTAGACGCTCAGTTTGATCTTCCAGTCAAAGTTGGGAGAAAGGGCCAGACTAGAAATCGAACCCACACCCTCACGGACGCTGTGTTGGCAGACAGGCGTTTTAACTCTTTCCATACGAACGGCGAAAGAGACAATGTTAACAGCGTTTCACCTGAATTACCATCATCAAAATATTGCAAGCGGAAGGCTCTTATACTGAAGACGCGAATGTTGACAAAGAATACCACAATTCTGACGACGGAAGCTAAAGGTTGGGTCATTCAGACACCCACTGGACATCCGAGGGGTCTGTGTAGAGGAGAAGAGAGGACTGGCCGTACTGAGTGAGTTAACCACTCTGTCACCTCGCTCCCTTTAGTCAGAAAATTCAGTATACATGCACTTGTGAGCAGCAGAGCAACAACAAGCTAACAGCTTGTATTGTGCTCAAGCATGTAATGAATTGTCATCATTGTGGTTTTCAGTTTCACGGCTGGTGAACGTTGCACAAAGTGCAGTAATGTTGAAACATGTATTTTCCAGCTGCATATAAATGGCGGTTATTGACGTGAATGTTTCTTTGAACATCTGTGGCTGTGGTTATACTTAAAAGCATAAGGGTAGATATAAACATGATTATTGTCAAACTCACTGTTAACACTACAGAAAAAAGTGAAGAAAAACAACAACAAATAAATAAATAGAGACAGAGATGAACAGGTTATATGAAAA
>NC_134897.1:22382364-22384864 GCF_041734735.1 Babylonia areolata | reverse complement strand
ATTGAGTAGTCCTTTGACTCTTAGGCTACATTTACACTAGGCCGGTATCTTAGCTCAACTAGTTGAGCTGAGTTGAGCGTCAACTAACGATATCTCCGCTCAACGTTGGTCAACTAGTTACCGAATTCAGGTTGCCTCAACTCCCTTGCGAATGCAGTTTTTATTTTTTTAAAAATAAGCCCCGCCTCCCCGCCACGTCACACGCGCAGCAAGCGCTGGGCGCTTTTGTACAGCATTTTTACTGGCAACTACCACCAACTGCCAACAACTGTTGCGTTAACTTGTGCTCAACTTGGAAAGTTGACATGTAGTTGGTGTGGGTTTTGGCTCAACTTCCAAGATAGTATAAATAAAGCTCTCGGGGTAGCTATTCAGCCCATCTTGCCTCTTGTCGAAAAGAAAGGGATTTCTCTTCAGAAAATCCAAGACCTGCTCCTTTTGATTCTCGGTGAGCCTTGGCTGCTTGAGGGACTTGCCCTTCTTGTCAGTCTGGGTGGGGGTGGACTCGATCCCCGGGGTGTGCTCTGCAGCATCTCCAGGAGTCGACGGCACATCATCAGGAACAACTGCGGAATCAGGACTCGACATCTTGTTGTTGCAGGGTCGACAGTGAAAAACCCTAGCAGCAGCCAAAGATTTGAATGAAATGCGCGCAAAGATATCGTGTGATGGTCTGGTTTATATACTGTGCGCACACCAACTGTACAAGTTGAGATAAGATGCAGTAACCCACACCAACTAGTTGCCACAACCTCTGTCAACGTAAATCAACTTAAATCGTAGTTATCGCGTCCAAAAAACACACACTGCGTGCGTGCGAGCGAGGCTTGGCTTGCGAGTCGAGCAATGCCACGCGGTGGAGAAAAAGGTTGCCTCAACTCAGCGCATCTTGTGTAAACGCACATGTCAACTGGCGCCAACGTCGAAGTTGGCGGCCAACTCCATAGGATATTGGGTGGGAGGTGATATCTATTTCAGCTACGGCAACTTGAAGCGCATCTTGCTCGGGAAAACCAGATAGGCCAGGTCTAAAAATAAAGGGTCGACAACTGCCACCAACTCACAATATCCTTTCTCATCTAGCTCGGCAACGCTAGCACAACTAGTTGCTGGGAGTTGAGATGCCTAGTGTAAATCAGCCTTTATCAACAGAGGTTGTTGTTGCTGTTGTTGTTGTTGTTGTGTGTGTGTGCGTGCGTGCGTGCGTGTGTGTGTGTGTGTGTGTGTGTGTGTGTGTGTGTGTGTGTGTGTTTCCCTCCCTCTCTCTCTCCTCCTCTTCCCCTGCATTCCGTTTCTACTGGCCCCGATGCGGTCGGCTGGGCAATAAAGAACATAATTTGATTTGACTTCTATTCGTGCAACAAGCGGTGTACTATTTCGTGGTGAGAGAGAGATGGATGTGTGGGTGCGTGGGAGTGCGTGAAGGGGAGTGAGTGAGCTTGCCTCAATGGACCTCCGAGCGAACCAAGATACAAAGAGTGGGAGAATGAGAGACTCACGCAGAGAGATTGTCGTGTGTGTGTGTGTGTGTGTGTGTGTGTGTGAGACAGAGACAGAGAGACAGAGAGAGAGAGAGACCTGGGGGCCGGGTACAAAAGAACTGAAAACTAATAAAAACACAGGTGAATGGAAAGCCAGTGACCTTCCCGAGTGAGTGTTGGAAACAGAGCGAAGAGCGCCATGGTGCTGGGGGTGGGTATATATATTGGGAGACAGATCAGCAAGGGGAAGACTGTCACTCTTGTCCACCAGCCAATACCGAAACAGTGATTGGCATAGAAAACACGCACGCAAGAAAACCAGCTCAGAAACGCGCCACCTCCCCAACCAACATACACACGCAAGCAAGCACACATACTCGAACGAACATGTACTTATTAACTGGCGTATCTATCTATCTATCTATCTATTTTACACACATACATATACATTTTTCTATCTGTCTTCATATCTACATATTTATCTATCAATATTACATACAAACATACATACATTTTCTCTCTCTCTCTCTCTCCCCCCCCCTTTTTTTTAATCTTTACCTTATGTCATTACGACTCTGAGAAATGGGAAGGCTGCAGGGCCGGACGAGATACCAGCAGAAGCTATCAAAGCAGGCATGGAAACAGCTGTCAGCATGCTATACAGCCTCTTCAGCAAGATCAGTGAGAAGGAGGAGGTACCGGCCCAGTGGAAAGAAGGAATCATCATCAAGCTGCCGAAGAAAGGAGACCTCAGGGACTGCAACAACTACCGAGGGATCATGCGCCTGTCAACGCCAGGCATGGTTCTCAACAGGGTTCTACTGGAAAGGATGAAAGAGACCAGCAGGCAGGCTTCCGGCGGAACAAATCCTGTGCCGACCAGATCGCCAACCTGCGCATCATCGTGGAGCAGTCGCTGGAGTGGAACTCCCCCCCTCTACATCAACTTCATAGATTATGAGAAGGCCTTCGACAGTGTGGACGGAGAGACGCTGTGGAAGCTGCTGAGGAACTATGGA
>NC_134897.1:22374864-22379864 GCF_041734735.1 Babylonia areolata | reverse complement strand
GTGTGTGTGTGTGTGTGTGTGTGTGCATTTCTTTCGGTTTTATTATGAACGCACGAACGCGCGCGCGCATACACGCAGACGTACACATGATACATTAGTGCCATAAGTTCGTGTGGTTGACAGGTGTGTGTGTATGTGTGTGTGTGTGTGTGTGTGTGTGTGTGTGTGTGTGTGTGTGTGTGTGTGTGTGTTTACATTCCATTTGGTTTTAGAATGAACGCATGAGCGCACGTAAGCCTACATGCTTGCACACGCATACATGATACATTAGTGCTATTAGCACTAGAATCCCATCAGGAAATTGCAAACAGATCGAGAGGAAAGGCGTGAGGTTAGATGGTGTGTGTGAAAAGGTATGTGAAAAATAAAAGGAGGTGAAACGTACCTGTAAAATACGATTTATAAAATTTTTTTCTGCACTCTCTGCAAAGATTCAAATGTGTGTGTGTGTGTACATTTCATTCGTGTGTGTATGTGTGAATAGATTATAGATAGTTTCCTTTTTTCTCTTTTTTGCTCTTTTCTTCAAATTATGTAATAATAAACCTTTTCCATTCGAATGTATATACTTACACACACAAGGACGCACACACACACACACACACACACACAAACACACACAAACATATATATTAAAAGTAACACAAAAATTAACACCACACCCCTCACACACATACCGCACACACACACACACACACACACACACTCACACACACCACGCCCATCACACACATCCTCACTCCCCCCGCCACCCCTCCCCACCCCGACAACCCACCCCGCACCTCCCCAACACACACGTACACACACAAGACAATCGAAGGACTTACAGAAAAAGGAAACTTGTCCCTCCTCACGCTTAACGAACACATTCACTCAGTCACACCCCTGCTACCTATCCACCCGTAACCCCGTTCACACCCAACAGTGTACTGAAGCTGAGGACACACACACATGTGATTCCTTGGAGGGCCCCCGCTACCACCCCTCCCCCACCCCCATTCTCTCCCACCCTACCCAACCCTTCCCACTGCTTTTCCTCCCCTGTGAATTGCATTAATCTGCTTTGATCGTCGGCTGTCGCTGGCAAAAGTGGTCTAGCGTGGTCGCTCTGCACGAGTGTTGGTTAGAAACGGGTGGTAATGTTATGTGTTGAATTAAACGCCCGCGCGCGCGCGCGCGCACGTGTGTGTGTGTGTGTGTGTGTGTGTGTGTGTGTGTGTGTGTGTGTGTGTGTGTGTGTGTGTTCTGTGATGATGTGTTGTGCATATCGTATGGTACGTTGTATGCTGTGCTGCGCTTGCATGTGTTTTACCATGGGTGGTGTTTTGTTGTGTTGTGTTATTCTTTTTTTGCCGAATGATGCTATGCTGTTATGAGTTGTGAGCGCTTTGCCTTGAGCGTGTGTGTGTGTGTGTGTGTGTGTGTGTGTGTGTGTGTGTGTGTGTGTGTGTGTGTGTGTGTGTGTGTGTGTGTGCGTGCGTATGTGTGTGTTTCATTCTTTTAATGTTCAGGCTCGGAATACCGGGAATGCACGCACACACACACGCGCGCGCGCGCACACACACACACACACACATACGCATCTTGGCTCCTTTGCAGAGGGTGTAGATAAATAGTTTCTAAAACGTATTTTACAGGTACGTTTCAACCTCCTCCTTTTATTTTTCTCATACTGTTTCACACACGCCCATCTAACCTCACACCTTTCCTCTCTATCTGTTTGCGATTTCCTGATAGGATTCAGAACAAACGGCACTGATGTATCATGTATACGTGTGCAAGCATATAGGCTTACGTGTATTCTTTCTAAAACCAAATAAATGGAATGTACACACACATACACGCACACACACACGCACGTACTCACGCACACACATACACACACACGCACACCCCCCTCTCTCTCTTTCTCTATCTCACACACACACACATACACACACACACACACACACACACCTGTCAACCACACGAACTAACTGGCACTACTGTGTCATGTGTTCGTCTGCGTGCAGGTATGCGCGTGTGCGTTCGTGTGCGTGTGTATGTGTGCGTGTGTGTTTGTGTGTGTGTGTGTGTGTGTGTGTGTGTGTGTGTGTGTGTGTGTGTGTGTGTGTGTGTGTCCGAGCGCATGTATCGACACTCTTCTCTCTCTCTCTCTCTTTCTATGTATCTCCTCAAGTGAGTTTTTATTATAACAACGTTCACATTCGGTCTTTAGGAAAATTCTCAGCATCGCTGTCGCTTGAAGACACATCCTGCACTGGATTTTATTTCTCCCTCACAGAATGAAGACGACGTTCTTAAAGGCTTCTTTGGTATGGTAGTGCGATTATTCCACCCATGTTTTACAGATATTCCAAAATCAGTTTGGGCTCGGTCTCTTGAAGGGGCACTGTCCAGCCACTCATGTTTGAGGCATGACAGGTGCTATGGCTGATTTGTGTTAGCGCTGGATTCTCCCCCAGGTTTTTTCATTTCGATCCCATTATTTGATTATTAGATATCAATTCAATAATAACCCCACACTATATTGAAGCGAAGGTCACAATTTCATTCACTTTCTGTGCATACTGTCCTTTTTTTAAAATCATTGTGTTTACCACTCCGTGAGTGGGAATGGTGTTTCCCCCTCCATACCATCTACAAAACGATGTTCGACATGTTTTGACAGGAGAAACCTCTTTCTATGTCTCTATCTCTCTCTGTGTCCGTCTCTGTTCGTCTGTCTACCTGTCTGCCTGTCTGTCTCTTTCTGGCTGGCTGGCTGGCTGTCTCTCTCTCTCTCTCTTTCTGACTGTCTGTCTGCCTGTCTTTCTTTCTGTCCTTCTGACTGTCTGTCTCTCTTTTGGCTGTCTGTCTGTCCCTCTCTCTCTTTCTGGCTGTCTGTCTCTCTCTGTGTTTCTTTCTCTCTCTCTGGCTGGTTGTCTGCCTCTGTCTCTCCCTGTCTTTCTCACTGTCTCTGTCTCTCTCCATCTGCATTTCACTGTATATCCCTTTTCAAAGGGGCTGTGGCCTATTTGATTAAACCATCCCAGTCTCAGTATCTCTCCATCTAAATAGGATTGGAGATCTATGTGCACACCCCCACCACAAGGGGGCAAAGGGTTTTCATGAATAAACCATTCATATTTGTTTCCCTATTCGTATCCCCCTTCATGTATGATTCCCCTTTCTTCTTCGTACTTCTCACCCATCACCTACCTTCTCGGATTTGGGTTAATTAATGTTGTTTCCATTGGCTCACCACATTGTAAGAAGACGCGCTAAAAATAGCACTCAACACGGGGCTAAAAATACAGTGAATTATGAGAGGCATAAACATTTTCTTTCCCTGTACACCCTCTCAGACATGGCTGAACAGCAGCGGGGCAGACAAAAGTGTTGACACAACGTCGCGAACCATGTGTAATGCTCGTGCTGTCCGGAGAACCAGTACACCTCTTGTCTCGCTAACTCGTTCAGTCATGGCTCACTGATACTGTTTTGTGAGTCGTATGATTCGTAAAGGTCAGTGCCTTTTCTCCTTCTGTCTTGGCACACTAATGAGGAACAAGCTGCTCCAAACACATGGTGTTGTTGTCTATAAAAATGCCTTCACAGTCCCCCGTGTGCATTCCATAGTTCAGTTTCAAAAGTCTGTGTATGTGTGTGTGCGTGTGTGTGTGTGTGTTGGGGCGGAGGGGGAGGGGGGTGTCTATTTTTGCGTGTTCGTGTGGCCACACACTTTTCGTGCATGGTGTACTTTATGTGTACTTTATATATTGTGTGTAACATTTTTGTTGTTGTTGTAAACACTACTAGCTTCCTGCTTTGGAGGCGTGAGCATCATTTGTTGGTGGTGGTGACGACAGACTTGCCTAAAGTCCCATCGATAATTGTCTTTCTCTTTTAAAACTCCACAACAATGTCATACATTGTCTTCAAATACAAGGTTCAGTCATAATGCAAAACGCTGAATGCTGACACGAGAAAGGCCGCATTCCCAAACTATGAAAAATCTCTTCAAAGTCCACTGACAAACTGAAACATTATAAATTCCTGCCATCTGCTGCGGTATAAACAGCCCACCGGGCAACACAGTGAGCAAACTACGAACCATGAAAGCGAAAATCTCAAAGCTTTGAACAACATGACCATAAGTGCTTTTGTCAATAAGTCGTTAAACTCAACTCTACCTGTAGTGTTGTACAGAGGAGAGACGAATGGAGTTTTCTGCTGACTGCATTCGGGTCTTTCTTTTCTTTGCCATGCCTCATGTAGATTTATACCTACCCGCAGGTACACCCACAGGTACGATGGTCTCTTAAATGTCACCTCTGACAGGTACAGAAGATTCACAGTGTGTTTCTTGTGACGGGTTTGTCAGCAGTAAGCATTTCACTGACTGCTGGGAGTGATAGACAATTTTACTGCTGATTTACAAATCGATTTTTTTTCGGGATGAGTTCCCTGAGATAACTCTACTTTTTTCTTTTCTTTTTTTTTTTTTACAGGGGGACAAATTTTCATTCGTTCTGTTTTTTGTTTTACACACTGGCTGAGGGGCAGACTTCGTTTTATTTTGTTGTTGTTGAGTTTCGCATGCCGATTTACACATAGGTTTTGTTTTAATATGGATTATTTTTCAGTGTATAGTGCCTTAAACACAAACACAGACACACACACACACGTGTGTTGTTTGGTGGCTAAGTGTTGCTGCGCTTTCCTCCCATGTACGTTTGGAAGTATAACACTTTGATACTGTCGTGAGAATAAGCCCAGCTGAAATATCGTTGTGTGATTACTGAAAATAAAGCAAGCAAGATCAAATAATTACCCAACACATCAGCTTACCTCAGCCGTCCAAATCTTCGGTCAGGAACAGCAAGTTTACGCAGCAAGCGGGCAACTGAGAAACAAAATGATTGTAGAACTGTCCGCTGCGTTATAATTGTTGAAGGGTTCAAAAAGCAGCCCCAACAAATGTTCAGAAGAAGGTGTTCACATCAGTAAGTCAGCTC
>NC_134897.1:22357364-22362364 GCF_041734735.1 Babylonia areolata | reverse complement strand
TATTAGAGCGCTTAGAGTTCATCACATCAAGATTTTGCGCCTTATAGATACCATAATTATTATAAGTTATTATTATCATTCAAATATGTGTGTATGTATGTATTGCATTGCATGTATATATGTATGTATGTATGTATGTATGTATGTATGTATGTATGTATGTATGTATGTATGTATGTGTGTATGCATGTAGAGAGAGAGGAATATATGTATGTATGTATGTAGATAGGAATGTATGTATGCATGTATGTAAGACTCACACACACACAGCCTGTCTATAAATCACCGCACTAAGTGAACCGATGATAAAAGAAATGAATACTTCAAACAACGCCAATCCTCGGTCGGAGACCAAGCTCTAAGCGCTTTACACACTCGGGGGGTGGCATTTGCACAACAGGAAGAGCCGACCGACGGTTGCCACTGCGGGGTGCTCATCATTCTTTTCATGTGCCATTCAATCAGATTTCAGGCGCGCGCGCGCGCGCACACACACACACACACACAGAGACTCAGAATGACATGTACACGACTGCACACACACACACACACACACACACACACACACACACACACACACACACACACACACACACTGACCCAGACGTAGAACCTGGCGGCCCCGTTGCTGGCCACCAGCACCTCTTGGTGGGTGATGGTCCTCAGCATGGTCTGGGCGTCCTCCGCCGCGGAGAGG
This sequence comes from Babylonia areolata, assembly GCF_041734735.1. Classification (NCBI taxonomy): domain Eukaryota; kingdom Metazoa; phylum Mollusca; class Gastropoda; order Neogastropoda; family Buccinidae; genus Babylonia; species Babylonia areolata. Next base: position 22,361,667 of record NC_134897.1, on the reverse strand, counting down.
TGGGTGGACGAGGGGGAGAAGTGATGCACCTTGTGCAGGAGCCCCTCCCTCCCCGTCTGCCCCATCAGGCTCTGGATGTGGGGCCACGTCTGGGGAGCAAGGCACTGCTGGTCAGATCGGTCATGCAGCATGGCATCGCAGAACAGCAAAGGACAGACCGGAACAAAGCATAGAATAGCAAAGCAAGACATAGCATGGCAAAAGCATGGCCCCAAACAGAGCAGAGCATAGCATAGCATAGCATAGCATAGCACTGCAGAACAGCACATAACGGAACATAGCATTGCAGAACGTAACAGAACAGATCATCGCATAGCACAGCAGAACAGAACATTGCATAGCATTCCGTAGCGGAACAGAACATAACATAGCATAGCATAGCATGACAGAACAGGTTAGAACATAGCAGTGCATGGCATAGCACAGCACAGCAGAACAGTACAGAACAGAGCATAACAGATCAAAACACAGTAGAACATAGCATAGCAGAACAGAACAAAATCTAACAACATAGCACAGCAGAACAGAACATAGCATAGTATGACGTAGCATAGTTCAGCGAAACAGAAAAAAGCAGAATAGAACATAGCACAGCACTGCAAAACAGAACAGAGCATAGCATAGCACAGGATAGCATAGCATAGCAGAACAGAACGGAGTATAGAATATCATAGCAGAACAAAACATAACAGAACAGAACATAGCATAGCATTGCATAGCGGAACAGAATATAACATAGCACAGCAGAACAAAGCAGAACATTGCATAGTATAGCATAGCATAGCATAGCATAATAGAACAGAAAAAAGCAAAGCAGAACACATAATAACATATCATAGCAGAACAGAACAGAGGAACGCAGAAAATAGCGTAGCATAGCATGGCAGTCCATAACATAGCATAGCATAGCAAAGTATGGCAGAACAGCACAGAACAGAACATAACACAGCAGAACAGTACATGATAGAGCAGAGAAGAGAAGAGACTATCATACTGTAGCATAACATATCAGAAGAGAAGAGAACAGCACAGAATAGGATAGCATAGCAGGAAAGGGAAGAAACTTTTTAAACAAATATCAAATATACTTGGGCTGAGCTGCATCAGCGACAATAGTGTTAACCCCCCACCCCCACCCCCCGCCCCAAACACACACACACACACCTCCCTCTCCCTCAAGCCTACGCTATCTCCAGAGACTAGAGAACGTTCTTTACACAACACTAACACACCACTGCGAAGATCGATCAGTGCAGCTTAGCCTTTTGGTCACTGTGAATATACAGAAGTAAGTTGAAACACACACACACACACACACACACACACACACGCACGCACGCACGCACGCACGCACGCACGCACACACACGCACGCACGCACGCACGCACGCACGCACACACACACACACACACACACACACACACACACACATTAAACACAACAACCTTGGGACCTTCAACTAACTCACACTACTACCACCACTACAACTATTACAACTACTACAGCCACCACCACTACTTCTGCTACTACTACTAACACTGCTGCTGATGCTTAGCACTACAGAACAGTACAGAACAGAGCAAAACATGACACAGCAGAACCACCACTGCTACAATTACTAACACTACTACTATTGCTACTACTAACACCACCACCACCACCACTACTATTACAACAGCTACTTCTATCACCACCACCGCTACCACCGCCACCACCACCTCCACCACTACCAATACCACCACCTCTACTACAATTACCGCAGCCACTACTACTACTACCACCACTACTACCACTACCACCATCACTACCTCTGCTACCGCTTCCATCACTATCACCACCACTACTGACACCAGCTGCTAACGTGGTGATTGCCTTGAATTGGCCTTAGTGATCGGCGCGGCTCTAAGCACCATCATTTGGTTTGACCACCACCACCACTACTAATGCCAACACCACCGCCACTACTACTACTACAATAACAGTAGTGTTGAGTTTATTAATGACCTATTGCCTGCTGCCCTTAAAGTCAAGTTGTTCGTGGCTGTGGTCTTTATGTTCAACAACAACTGTAATCCAAGGTACCTTTGATTTGACACCACCTTTCATCACTCTTTAACGACAATCCATTGTGCCTTTGATTTGCCACCACCTTTCTTTCTTTCTTTCTTTTTTTTTTTTTTTGCTGCCCCATCAAATACACTGTTTCAGTGGCATTACTCTCACGCCGCTCATTTAGATTCCCCCGTACACGGCCACACCCGGGTTCGTCCGTCACAGTTCCAGCGTCGGCAGTCCGCATGGAACCATCGGCGTTAGGTCGCCAGGAGGCCATACACCAGAGGAGACCCTGCACTGCTGCTGAGTCACTTCGGTGGTGTTCAGTGGTGCCTGTTCTGATTTAACGTACTTAGGACACCACTTACTAAGCCCCCTACTAACGACAATAATGGCTTAGTCGCGGAGCCAGACTGCCTGAGCGTACCCCCCAGAGTGGAGACCGCCACCACGTCCCTCAAACAAAAGCCCCTCATGAATCTGCCGACACTGAAGACATTGACAGGACGCACCCCAAGCACGGAAGTGGAGGGGTATCGAAACTGAGGTCACCATGAGAGCACGGCCCTTTCATCATTCTTTAACGACAATCCCAGGCACCTTTGATTTGACACCACCTTTCATCATTCTTTAACGACAACCCAAACCTTAACATCACCACGGCGATATCCCAGCAGCCTGTGCACGGCCGCCATGACTGTGACGACACACGGCGGCGGAAACTTGAAGCTTCGGATCTCGGACACGGTGCACTGCTCCAGGTCCAACGGCGCGTGACGGTGCACGCCCCACTGCACCAGCTGCGCGCGCAGCTTGTCGGCCGCCGCTATGGTGGAGGCCAGCTGCAGCGCGTATGGGGACGCCCGCGCCACGTGGATCGATCTGTCCAGTGTCCCGACGTGACGGCGACGGACGGCGTCTCTCAGGCCTGTGCAGTGCCGGAAAAGATGATGATGATGATGATGATGATAGTTTCAGTTTCAGTTTCAGTTTCAGTATCAGTAGCTCAAGGAGGCGTCACTGCGTTCGGACAAATCCATATACGCTACACCACATCTGCCAAGCAGATGCCTGACCAGCAGCGTAACCCAACGCGCTTAGTCAGGCCTTGAGAAAAGAATGAGCAGCGCCCAATAGGGGACACGAACCCCTGACCCTCAGACTGAAAGTCTGATGCTCTACCGACAAATAGTAGTCATCATCATCAACATCATCATAACAATAATAATAATTCTATAATACTACTAATAGTTACGATCGCTTAAGATGGTCTCTCTATGACGAGTCTAAAGGCGAATTTCTCTAGTCTGGTTCTGACAATAAAGTGATAAAAAAATAAGATAATTTAGATTAAAAAGTATATACATATTCTTCTTAATCATCATCATCATCATCTTCTTCCTCGTTCGTGGTCTGCAACTCCTACATTCACTCGTAAGTACACGAGTGGGCTTTTACGTGTATGGCCGTTTTTACCCCACCATGTAGGCAGCCATTCTCCGTTTTCGGGGGATAATGATAATAAATTTATAGTAGTATCGTTATCAGAATCAGAATGAGAAGCAAAAATATATTTATCGTTTCAGTAAAGAAATTAAGTGTGGCGAATTCTGTGGTACACACAAATTACAAACAAAACGGTAAAAATTTGGCATACAACATATAACACAAAATGGCACTCAGCAAAGTCATGGCAAAACAGTTCCACCCCCGATACACTCACATTACAAAATACGTAAATGGTGTTATATTTACTAAAGTATTCATATAGCACTGGAATCTAAACAAAGACAGTAATTATTCATAGCGCTTTCAAACCAATCACTCTTCAATACGCATGCTGTACTCTTATTCTAGCAAATATAATATATATGGCTTTGTATTTACTAAAGTATTCACATATATATATGTATGTATACATATATATATATATATATATATACATATATATATATATATATATATATATATATATATATATATATATATATATTCTGTTTGACACTTGAATATAAACGATTGATTAGTTCTGTCTTTCGGATTTCCTTCCACTTAGATTACAATAATGATGAGAATAATAATAATAATGATAACAACAACAACAACAATAACAACAACAAAACAACAACGACAATAATAATAATAATAATAACAGTCAGACAGACAGACAGACAGAACTTCAATTTGTATGTTGATTAAAAGTCTCACCCTCCTTGATCCGTAAGTACTCCACTTTCCGGATGGCCTT
>NC_134897.1:22337364-22344864 GCF_041734735.1 Babylonia areolata | reverse complement strand
TCTCAACTTCTGCCCGCTGATATCAAACGAAATAAGTACAAATACACACCAAAATATATAACTATATTTAAACATATACATATATAACTATACATATATGTATGTATTAACACACACACACACACACACACACACACACACATATATATATATATATATATATATATATAATCACATAAACAAGTGCAGGTAACAACTAAACAATGGGAACGGAGAGAAAATGTTGGGGATGATATAGACCCTTCAAAGAGTTGGGGCTGTTTGAGAGTCAAACATGAGGGAGAGAGAGAGAGAGAGAGAGAGAGAGAGAGAGAGAGAGAGAGAGAGAGAGAGAGAGAGAGAGCTAACTGTTTATTCCATGGACATTGTAAAAGTCCGAATTTCACTCACCCTCACCAAATTTCACGAATTTGCTGATATTTATGATTATATATTCCTCTCGGTATGGAGTCATTGACACAAACCGAATACTGCAGATGAATGTAATCGAATTTACGTGGCATAAATTAAATGAATATATTTTGATTTATATTTTGTGGACATTCCTAAACTAATTGAAATCCTCATGTCCGTAACATTCTATAGGACCTTCAACATCTAACCCGAAGCACGATATTTAACCTTAACCTGAACATGAATATGGAAGTAATGATATGTATTTTCTCCACATTTGAAAGACATTCCTTGCTCCAGGCATTTTTTACTCTCTTCGTGCGATTAATGTAATGTGGATATCTTTTAGACGTCCGACATTTCGTCAAAGAAAGTCCCTAGGCAATTGTAAAATATCTGGGAAAACAACAAAACTAGCATCGTGTGTATGTGGAAAGGTGTGTGTTGGGTGTCAGTGGGTGGGTGGGTGGAGTGCAAGTGTGAATGCACGCTTATCTCCCTGCACAGGAGGGACAACAACGACAACAGCAACAACAACAACAAAAAGAATGAATAAATAAATATAACAGCAAGCGTGAGAACAGTACAGAACTGAAACTGTACATCTGATTTTTAAAAATTTTGTTTATCTTTTTCTCCTTTTTTTTTTTCTTCTTTTTTTTCTTTTTTTAACTGAAGGCAAGGTCATTCCAAAAGCCCGCTGATCCATTTGACAAACTGTGGTCGTCCCCAAGTCTACAACACCGCGAAAGCTTTATCATTTTCTTCTGTCTCCCTTCACAGAGGGCCGCAGTGTCATGGTCAGCAATGACCTTGAGGCGGGCAGGGTTCCTCAGAGCGTGCAACCCGTCACGTGACCGCAGCACACGGGGCAGTTGAACTGCAAGTTGTCGTTCCTGGCACAGTAGTCCTGGCAGTACTGGGGCGTCATGTGAGCCTGACAGAAAGGTTGGTCCTCACACACGTCTGGAAAAGATAAACGAGAAGATGATGATGATGATGATGATAAACGAGAAGATGATGATGATGATAATGAAGAAGAAGAAGAATGAGAAACGAGAAGAAGGGGAATGAGAAGAAGAAGAAGGAGGAGGAGAAGAAGAAGAAGGAGAACAAGAACAAGAAAAGAAGAATTAGAAAAGAAAAGGAAGGGAAGAAGGGAGGGAGGAAGGAATGGGAAAGAGGAAAAAGGAAAAAAAGGGGTGAAGAAAAAAAAAAGAACAAGAAGAACAAGAACAGTGAGAAAAAAGGAAAAAAAGGGAAGGAAGGAAGAAAGAAAGAAAGAAAGAAAGGAAGGAAGGAAGGGGGTGAAGAAGGAAGAGGAGGAGGAGCTGGTTTTTGCCTTTGTGCCCTTGAGCCGTCACAGGCCCCCTAAGTAAGGACTGGAGTAGACATCATTCCTTCATGGTTCTCCACTTTGTGGTGAGTTAGTTTGGAGCTTGATGATGGCGCTTGTTTAGATTTATTAGGCATTCATAAAAAAAAAAAGAAACGTAACACACACGCACGCACATGCAAAGAGACACATAGCAAGGGGATATAGCCTTCAGAATGGTGGGGGGTGGGAGGATGGGACATTCGGTTAACTCACTTTGGCAGGCCTTTCCATGGAATCCCTTGTCACATGTACAGAAGCACTCTCCGTTTTCTCCGTAAGGTGTGCCATGGCCACTGCAGTTTGTGGTCGAACAGTCTGCACAGAGAGACAGAGAGAGATAACGATGACGATCTTTTTTTTATCAGATAGAGGACGAAGCCCCTTACTGAAGGAGGTGACATTAAAGAAGAGGAATGTATAGAATTAACATGACACACGATACATCTACAATACAAACCAACCCAAAATAGCTAACACAAATATTCAACAACAACACACACACACACACACACACATATCTATCTATCTATCTATCTATATATATATATACAATTGTAGGAGGGTGTTTTGTGTGTGTGTGTGTGTGTGTGTGTGTGTGTGTGTGTGTGTGTGTGTGTGAGAGAGAGAGAGAGAGAGAGAGAGAGTGTGTGTGTGTGTGTGTGTGCGTGCGCGCGCGCATATGAGTGTTCTTTGTGCGTGCGAGCGGAGTGTGCGTGTATTGGGCATATTTTGTGTGTGTGTGTGTGTGTGTGTGTGTGTGTGTGTGTGTGTGTGTGTGTGTGTGTGTGATTGTTCGTATTTGCAATTTATAGTATTGACGGTGTAGCCTATGTAGAATTTTGTTTTCTATCTAACGTTTTCACGTGCTGCTACGCACTTTTGTATATGTATTGTTTCACGTGAGGCGCTTGGTGTCACATTGTATTGGACGTTTGCGTCATGTCAGTACTTTACGTTATATTAAGAACTATACATCATATTTTGAGAGAGAGAGCCATTGGGTATGCCCGACAAGATGGACAAGTAACGCGGTGATGGGGCACAACACGATATCAGATGTTTCGCAGATGAGGGAAGGGTGTGGATAAAAATGGGTCTCAGGGTGAAAAAAGGGGGGTGGGGTGAGGGGTGGGGGCGGGGGGCAGGGAGAAGATGAGGTGGGGGAGGGAGGGAGGGGGCGGGGCATTCCTCATGAGACCTGGCTCACCTTTCTGGCACTGCAGCCCTGTGTACCTGCTGGGGCACTCACACTGGCACGTGGCGTTGTTCACCACGCCCCCGTTCTGACACTGTACCCAGGAACAGGCTGAGAAAAAAAACATCATCACATCACACGTTTATTGTTTCACCTCATTTATACCTCAGCTCAGTTTTGTTGAAATCCAAGTTTGATCACGTTTAAACTTCTAGCTATGGTGACATCCGTCGCATATTTAATATCTACATGTATCAGGACAGGACTTTATATAAGATGTTGTCCTATTCATCAATAGCTGTGTTGTATTGTGACATGTTCCGAACAAAATACGGTTTAAACCGACAACAAAAAAGTCACAGGTAATGTTGGGGGAGGCTGCTATGTGTGCCGTGTGCATGGTGCTTTGGTACAGACAGACACACAAAGACACAGACACAGACACAGAAAGACACAAACGCACACTGCACAGAGAGACGCATACAGAGACACAGACAGAGACACAGACAGAGACACTGGAACAAAGACAGGCAGATAAAGCCACTGACCAGGACAGTGGCCAACAACGATGGGGACATATTTTTGAGGTCTGCTAAGACAGACAGGAGACATACACAAAGAAATACAGAGACACACAAACACAGACATGCAAAGACACACACACACACACACACACACACACACACACACACACAGAGGCAGAAAGCTACTGACCCGGGCAGTAATAGACATACACAGAGAAACACACACACACACACACACACACACACACACACACACACACACACACACAGAAAGCCACTGACCCGGACAGTAATAGACATACAGAGAAATACACACACACACACACACACACACACACACACACACACACACACACACACACACACACACACAACACACACACACACACACACACACACACACACAGAGAAAGCCACTGACCCGGGCAGTAGCCACACAGGTGGGGACACATCAGGGGGTCAGCTATGACGGTTTTGTGTCTGCCGCAGTCCGCCTTGGTCAGCCGCCCGTCCCGACAGGACGGGAACGGGTCAGGTATGGAGCAGTCCACTGAAACACACACACACACACACACACACACACACACACAACACAAACACACACAGATAAGTACAAAGAAGGCACGCACACACACACACACACACACACCGCAAACAAGGCAGAAACAAGGCACAAGGCACACACACACACACACACACACACACACACACACACACACACACATACTCCACACACACACACACACACACACACACATACACGGCCGCATGTACAAGGCACACACCCACACACACCGCAAACAAGGTTCACACACCGAAAACAAGGTTCACACACACACACACACACACACACACACACACGCACGCACGCACGCACGCATGCACACCGAAAACAAGGTTCAGACACACACACACACACACACACACACACACACACAACACACACACACCGAAAACAAGGTTCACACACACACACACACACACACACACACACACACACACACACACGCACGCACACACGCAGTTTCTTTCAGCTTTAAAGGGCGTCAAAGCGAGCGAGAGAGAGAGAGGGAGACAGAGACAGACAGAAATATTGATTTGTTTATTCTTTATTTCAGTTCGAGAATGATCTAAAGAGAGGGCAAGAGAGACAGAGAAAGACTTCTAGACAAACACAGACGGACACAGGTCGACAGAGACAGACCGACAGACAGACAGACAGAGCCACACCAAACGTACCATCCTGGCAGTTCTCTCCTGTCTTCCCCTCCTGACAGACACACTGACAGGTGCTGGGGTCTATCTCGCCCCCGTTGTAACACAGCTTGCCGCCACAGTCTGGTGACCAAGAAGAATTCGTTCAGCTTTGAAAGGAGAAGAAAGGAGGAGGAAGAGCAGTCTTAAAGTAGACCGTCGGGTGCACCGTATTTCAAGCTATTTTTGCTTAACGATGACGTTTCGTAACTCTTTTGTGTGAAGTTCTGAAAGGCTATCGACCGATCGTCTGGTTTCACCGACAGTTGCGCAAGGATTTCGCACAGAAGAGAACAGGCTGCGAACCAAGGAAAGATACTCAAAGCCTGTTTTAGAAAATAAACATCGCAAAACGGGATGAAAAGTTTATGGTGATGTTCGCTTGAGAGCTGACGGGGAACGGAACGACGAAGATGCACGAACATGAAGATAAGGGACGCAATACCTTGAGGGGATTGTTTGACCTGCACATCACTCGGTTGTTTCCCTTGGATCGTCTGAACTGTGTGCTGTTTCAAAACACACAGCTCACTTTGGGAAATTATTTCTTTTTGTGACTGTGTGTTCCATACACCCAAGTTCATCGATCGACAGCAGACACACACTAATTTCCAACGCTGCCAATGAATGATCGAGCCACTGGATCACAGCGAGTTTTCTTTCTGTATTTCTTTAACCTTGGGAAAGTGTGACGGAATTGTGACACGTTCGAGAGTTCATTATCGCTTCGAGAAATATTCTTCCAGTCGCTGCGGCAAAGGAGCTGTGAAGGATAGTCGTCGAGACATTTTATGGAAGAGCTTCGTCATCTGTTCACTGAGTAAACTGTATAATGAGCCAATTATAATGACGCCAAGAAGCTGATCCCACCCAGGTTAGATACATCATAGACTTGTTGTTGCGAAGTTTGAAACAGATGCACTGTCGATGCTGAGACTGGAAGATGAATTGAGGTATGTACAGCATTGTGTTCTTGTCCATCTGTGTTGTTTGTCTCCACGTCTTTCTCTTATTCGTAATCATCATTCATGTCATGGCCAGTATCTTATTGCCTTTTCTGATTTTTGTTCCTCTCTCTTTTACTCTTTTTGTTTATATATCTGTCTATCCATCCATCTATCTATCCATCCATCTATCTGTGTCTATCTACCTATTTAATATTTTTTTTGTAATTATATTTCTATCTATCTATCTATCTATCTATCTATCTATCTATCTATCTATCTATCTATCTATCTATCTATCTGTCTATCTATCCTTTTCTTTCTTTGTTTTGGGAATTGTGTTTTTTGTTGTCATTTTCATTCGCTTTCTTTTTCTTGCGTTTTGAAATCTCGGCCTTGAACCCAAACCGATAATCGATAAATCGATACAGATAAACAACAACATATACCATGATTTGAAGCGGTGATTACAGCCCTGTAGTACAGTTTCACATCTAATCATAAAAAGAACAAATGGAGGAATGAATATAACTTTGAATGAATGAATGGTTTAAAATGTTTAAACATCTGAATCAATGTAATATTGAATGGATGACTGATTTAAAATGTCTAAACATCTGAATGAATGTAACATTAAATGAATGACTGATTTAAAATACCTAAACATCTGAATGAATGTAATTTTGAGAGAATGAGTGTAACATTAAATGAATGATTGATTTAAAACACCTAAACACCTGAATGAATGTAACATTGAATGAATGAATGAATGAATGACGTGAAATGCCTAAACATCTGAATGAATGTAACATTGAATGAATGATTGAATGATTTAAAATGTCTAAACATCTGAATGAATGTAACAGCAAATGAAAGAAAGAATGAACAAATGGCTGAATTAACGTAGAATTGAATGAATGAATGAATGAAAAAGCATAAACAGGTAACTAAACGTAAACACAGCCGAATGAACGGATGAACGAATGAACGGATGTGTGGACGGGTGAGTGAGCGAGAGTGAATAATTGAATTCATTAACGATGACTGAGTGAGGGAATTAATGAACGACCCACCGCACAACTTTCCACTGGCATCACAGTTGTCAAGGCAGTCTCCACAGGGTGGCCCGCTTTTGTATGGAGGTTTGTCGGCGTTTAGACTGCACACACACACACACACACACACACACACACACACACACACACACACACACACACACACACACACACACACACACTATGTCGTTAGTTGCAAACGAGTGGGTGAAGGAATGAGAGTGTGTGTGTATGTTTATGTTTATTTGTATTTCTATTTGTATTTGTATTTCGTTTTATCACAACAGATTTCTCTGTGTGAAATTCGGGCTGCTCTCCGCAGGGAGAGCGCGTCGCTATACTACAGCACCACCTTTTTTTTGTATTTTTTCCTGCGTTTAATTTTATTTGTTTTTCCTATCGAAGTGGATTTTTCTACAGAATTTTGCCAGGAACAACCCTTTTGTTGCCGTGGGTTCTTTTACGTACGCTAAGTGCATGCAGCACACGAGACCTCGGTTTATCGTCTCATCCGAATGACTAGCGTCCAGACCACCACTTAAGGTCTAGTGGAGGGGGAGAAAATATCGGCGGCTGAGCCGTGATTTGAACCAGCGCGCTCAGATTCTCTCGCTTCTTAGGCGGACACGTTACCTCTAGGCCATCACTCCTCAATCTCTCTCTCTCTCTCTCTCTCTGTGTGTGTGTGTGTGTGTGTGTGTGTGTGTGTGTGTAACTCGGTTTATTGTCTATTCACCTCTAAGTGATTTCGATACGT
>NC_134897.1:22332364-22334864 GCF_041734735.1 Babylonia areolata | reverse complement strand
GTACACACACAGGTACATACAGACACAGACATACAAACATAGGGGGGGGGGGAGGAGGGAGAGAGAGAGAGAGAGCCCTTCCACAGAAAAATCGTTGTGCTCTCACACACACGCGCAGACACACACGCGCAGACACACAAACACCTACGCACCCTGCCCCCTCCCCTCCCCTCCCCCCACCCTCTGTCTTGCAGATGAACTTAACACGTGATTTACGATTTCAATTTGTACAGGGACCATTGCTTTTGAGAGTGAGAAGGTGGTAGGGAGGTTAAGAGGGTGGAGCGGGGGTGGGGGGTGGGGGTGGTGGTACAGAGAGAGAGAGAGAGAGAGAGAGAGAGAGAGAGAGAGAGAGAGAGAGAGAGAAGATGAACATAGCACGTGATTTACGTTTTATTCTGTTCGAGCAGGGATGATGGAGAGAGAGGGACACTCTTAAGCCGAATAGGGGTGATTAACGATTTAAGCATGTGCACACTATCGATGTTTGAACGAGATGTGAGAGAGAGCAAGCCTTCTGAAGAAAATATCTCTGAGTACACACACACACACACACACACACACACACACACACACACACACGCACATGCCTACACGTACTCACTCGCATGCACCCTCATCCCCCTCACATGCACACAGAGGGAGAGATTGAAATTGACAAAAGTCGCTAACATGAGAGAGAGACACACACAGAGATAAAATCCTTGTGGAGATCAACTAGGCACACACACACACACACCCACACACACAGGTGAAGGAGATTGTTATGGCTATGTTTGCTCAGGCGTGGAGCCCTGTTTGAAGTCCCACCCCCCTGTCCCCCACGCCTCCCTTTTCGTTGAAGTTGTGCTCCTCGCTGTTCCTGTGTGCACTTGAGTCATCCAACCGACACAATATCGCGTATGTAGTAAAAAGGGAGGCAGGGGGAGGGGGATAGGCTGTATGGAAACAAATCCCACAGTGCAACTTCTGACCAGTAAAGTAACATTTTTTCGAGGTAGGAAACCTCCCTTCTAAGTTGGAGTGTGTGTGGGGGTGAAGACTTGGGGGGGATTGGGGGGGGGGGGGGGGGGGGGGCGTGACGTGTTGCCCCAAACACAACACTAAATGATTGCTCGCTGTACCGTCTCTCCCAAAATACACACTGAACTGACTGACGAAGTGAGTGACAGCATTTCTAAGCCAGCTACATAGCCTACCTGGCTCCATGCGATTCCTCATTTCGTCATGGTTGAATTCACACTGCATCACCAGCCTCTCCGCTGTCTTGGCCAGATTGTCGTCCCACCTCTGGCCATGAAGAAAATTTGTTGAACACACACACACACACCAATCAATCAATCAATCAATCTATATCTATCTCTCTCTATATGTATTTTTTTTATATACGTGGGAGCGCACGCGCGCACGCAAACACACACACACACACACACACACACACACACACACTGCCCACACAGCATCTCTCTTTTTCTCCTTCCCTCCCTCTCTCTCTCATGCATATACACCACACACACTGCCCACGCAGCAACTTCTACACTCGCGTGCGCCCATTTAGAAAGAAGCTGACATGCACGTGGAAGCGCGTGCGCAGGTGGCTGATACTTTCAGGCACGCACACATACACACTCAGACAAACATGTAATATTTTACATGTGTGACCGTTTTGTTTATTTACCCCGCCATGTAGACAGCCATACTCCGTTTTCGGGGGTGTACATGCTGGGTATGTTCTTGTTTCCATAATCCACTGAACGCTGACATGAATTACAGGATCTTTAACGTGCGTATTTGATCTGCGTGCGTATACACACGAAGGGTGTTCAGGCACTGGCAGGTCTGCACATATGTCGACCTGGGAGATTGGAAAAATCTCCACCCTTTACCCACCAGGCGCCACCGAGATTCGAACCCAGGACCCTGAGATTGAAAGTCCAACGCTTTAACCATTCGGATATTGTTCCCGTCTAAGATCTATTGCAGATATTCTTCACACCATGAATGTACTTTCCTTAACTCCTTAAGTGATGTTACTAATGGTGTGGATAATGGTCTTGTGTCTATGAATTGATGCTATGTCAGCAATGGCACAGACCACTGTCATGTGCCTATGACTTCATGCTATGTCAGCAATGGCACAGATTACTGTCTTGTGTCTATGACTTGATGCTATGTCAGCAATGGCACAGACCACTGTCATGTGTCTATGACTTGATGCTATGTCAGCAATGGCACAGACCACTGTCATGTGTCCATGACTTGATGCTATGTCAGCAATGGCACAGACCACTGTCATGTGTCCATGACTTGATGCTATGTCAGCAATGGCACAGACCACTGTCATGTGTCTATGACTTGATGCTATGTCAGCAATGGCACAGACCACTGTCATGTGTCCATGACTTGATGCTATGTCAGCAATGGCACAGACCACTGTCATGTGTCTATGACTTGATGCTATGTCAGCAATGGCACAGATTACTGTCATGTGTCTATGACT
>NC_134897.1:22324864-22327364 GCF_041734735.1 Babylonia areolata | reverse complement strand
GAATTCATTCCACCTAAATATCATAGACAACCTACATTGTTTAAAATGAACTTACTAAGTGTCATCACCCTCTCCTGAAATTGTTCGAAAATTTTCTCTATTTTGATATGAAGCTTTCAAATTCAAAGAAATTGTTTCTTCGTGACATTTTATTGTTTTGCACACTGAACCGTAGCGATGTTTTACTTGTGTTTTTCCTTTGATTTAATTATTTTGACGTTCATGTGCATTGTAATGTAATGTTTATTAAAAAAAAAAATGTTCACTTACCCCTTCATAAGGTGCCTAGGCCTATACATGAATAAACCATCTGGAACTGGAATCTCTCTATGAGAGGTAAATCTTTTCACACCATGGTTGCATAATCACGTTTAACTGAACATATTTTTTTAACTCTGAGATTCCAGTTCAAGGACACAGCTTCATCCGTAAACAGCCTGAAAGTCATGAAAGGAACAACAACAACAACAAAGATTTACTTGTTTATATTCATTAAAGTCATGGCTTTAAAGGAACTGAGTTTCTTAATTATCATCACATACCGATATGGGGTGCACCTTAATTTCTAAAGCTCGAAACCACTCCTACGTTTTCACACTGGCATGCTATTCTAAAATCTTTATTTTCATTCGTTTCTGATAAGAAAGAACTTGACATTTCGCCAATGAATTCAGAACTCATATAAAACCATATTTGTGTTCAAACCAACAGACTGTGCCCCGCCCTCGCGAGTCATTTTTCAACAAAACAATCACCGTTACATACAAGATAAGTTCACACATATCCTGACGGAAAATCATGGAATAGTATTTCATGTGGAGTGATGGCCTAGAGGTAAAGCGTCCGCCTAGGAAGCGAGAGAATCTGAGCGCGCTGGTTCGAATCACGGCTCAGCCGCCGATATTTTCTCCCCCTCCACTAGATCTTGAGTGGTGGTCTGGACGCTAGTCATTCGAATGAGACGATAAACCGAGGTCCCGTGTGCAGCATGCACTTAGCGCACGTAAAAGAACCCGCGGCAACAAAAGGGTTGTTCCTGGCAAAATTCTGTAGAAAAATCCACTTCGATAGGAAAAACAAAACTGCATGCAGAAAAAAAGGGTGGTGCTGTAGTGTTGCGACGCGCTCTCCCAGGGGAGAGCAGCCCGAATTTCACACAGAGAAATCTGTTGTGATAAAAAGAAAAATACAAATAAACAGTTAATGTAAACAGTCTTTGTGAAGAGACTTCAAAAACACTCAGTCATAATCAATAAACATCAAATGATAGAACTAAGTTTTTCACTGAAACTGTTTCAATTAAGAGAGTAATGACGTTTAGTCTGTCACCTTGTCTGTGTATCTATTACCCCGTCTCTTTCTTTTCATTGCCGATCCCAATTTTTCTTCTTTTCTCTATGATTTACGCGTGTGCGTTCGTCTATGTACTTAATGCCTTTTTAATTGTCTTGTTGAGTCTCTCTCTCTCTCTCTCTCTCTCTCTCTCTCTCTCTCTCTGTGTGTGTGTGTGTGTGTGTGTGTGTGTGTGTGTGTGTCTCCCACTCTGTCAATATATGTGTGTGCGTCTCTCTCTCTCTCTCTGTGTCTCTCGCGAACTAGGACGTTATCAACTGTATATAAACAGTGCTATAAGGTGTATCAGGTACTGGTTAAGGTTGTTGAATATGAATGTGCACCGATTACCCAGACAGGCATATTTGATGTTTAACCTGGACGAAAGGGGAAAAATGTTGGGTGTCTTTAGTAAAAAATACTTTATTTACACATGGGTTTGGATATGTCTGGTTGTGAGCAAACTTTTTTGTCATTATTCAAGCAAAGAATGAAAGATATATTTATGCAAGAATGGGACGAGTCAGTAATGTCTAAAGATATATATCATAACTACAGACTGTTTAAAACTGGTTTTCAGCGTGATCAATATTTTAACTTTGTGGATAAAAAGTGTTTTAGGGACTGTTTGATGAAATTACGGCTTAGTTTGCTCCCAGTAAATGGGTCATTTTTCATAAGAACATTCAAATGTAATTCAGATTACGCGTGTAAACGTTGTAATGTGGTCGAAGATGAAAGCCATTTTATAAACAATTGTGTCCTGCGGCAAAAACATCTGAACTCTTAAGGTCAATCGTATGTTCACTTGCTGAAGAATGGTTCTGTTTACAGTATTCGTAAACTCTGCGTTTATATATTTAATGCCATGAAGATACGACAGGAATTCTTTGACAGCAATGAAGAAATTTAGAATTAATTTACAATGCACAAGAAGCACTTTTGTTCTACAGGTTTAAGTTAGTATGTATTTTACATTTTGTTGTCGCTGCGTGATCACCATATTGTGTACTTTTGACCTCTTTCTAGGGGCCGGAGGCCTGGAGATTAAAGTTTTTTGTTTTTGTTCTTGTTCTTGTTCTCTCTCTCTCTCCTCTCTATGGTAGACATGGAATACAAATGATACCTGGCGCAACAGAATTGTCCTATTATGGGCATCAGTGGTGTG